>NW_025794816.1:0-1772 GCF_021613505.1 Equus quagga
ATTTTGTCTTTTTTAATGACTGAGTAGTATGCCATTGTATATATATATACTACATCTTCTTTATCCAATCATCAGTCGATGGGCACTTGGATTGCTTCCATGTCTTGCCTATTGTGAATAGTGCTGAAATGAACATAGGGGTACATAGGTCACTTTGGACTGTTGATTTCAAGTTGTTCGGAGATACCCAGTAGTAGGATAGCTGGGTCATATGGTAATTCTATTTTTAGTGTTTTGAGGAATCTTCATATTGTTTTCCATAGTGGCTGCACCAGTTTGCATTCCCACCAGCAGTGTACGAGGGTTCCCTTTTCTCCATACCCTCTCCAACATTTGTTATTTTTAGTCTTAGTAATTATAGCCATTTTAATGGGTGTTAGGCGGTATTGTAGTGTAGTTTTTTGATTTTCATTTCCCTGACGATTAGTGATGTTGAACATCTTTTCATGTGCTTATTGGCCATCTGTATATCTCCTTTGGGAAAATGTCTGCTCATATCCTCTGCCCGTTTTTTGATCGGGCTGTTTGTTTTTTTCTTGTTCAGTTGTGGAGTTCCTTATATATTATGGAGATTAACCACTTGTTGGATATATGATTTGCAAATATTTTCTCCCAATTGGTGGGGTGTCTTTTTGTTTTGATCCTACTTTCTTTTGCTTTGCAGGAGCTCTTCAGTCTGATGAACTCCCGCTTGTTTATTTTTTCTTTTGTTTCCCTTGTCTGAGAAGACATAGTATTCAAAAAGATCCTTTTAAGTTTGATGTCAAAGAGCGTACTACCTATATTTTCTTCCAGTAGTTTTATGGTTTCAGGACTTATCATCAAGTCTTTGATCCATTTTGAGTTTATTCTTGTGTACGGCATTAGATAATGCTCTACTTTCATTCTTTTGCAAGTGGTTGTCCAGATTTCCCCACACCATGTATTGAAGAGACTATCTTTTCTCCATTACATGTTCTAGGCACCTTTGTTGAAGATTAGCCTGTTGATGTGCAGTTTTATTTCTGGGCTTTCAGTTCTGTTCCATTGATCTGCGTGCCTCTTTTTGTACCACTATCGTGCTGCTTTGATTACTATGGCTTTGTGTTATATATTGAAGTTAGGGATTGTGATGCCTCCAGCTTTGTTCTTTTTTTTCAGTATTGCTTTAGCAATTTGGGGTCTTTGGTTGCCCCATATGAATTTTAGGATTCTTTCTTCTATTTCCGTGAAGAATGTCACTGGGATTCTGATTGGGATTGCACTGAATCTGTAGATTGCTTTGGGCAGTTAGTATTGACCTTTTAATTATGTTTATTCTTCCAATCCATGTGTGTGGAATCTCTTTCTGTCATCAGCTATTTCTTTCAATAACATCTTATACTTTTCATTGTATAAGTCCTTCACTTTCTTGGTTAAATTTATTCCTACGTATTTTATTCTTTTGGTTGTGATTGTAGATGGAATTGTATTCTTCCGTTCTCTTTCTATAAGTTCGTTATAAGAGTATAGAAATGCAACTGATTTTGTAAGTTGATTTTGTACCCTGCAACTTTACTGTAGTTGTTAATTATTTCTAATAGTTTTCCAATGGATTCTTTAGGGTTTTCTATATATAAGATCATGCCATCTGCAAACAGTGAGAGTTTCACTTCTTCATTTCCTATTTGGATTTTTTTATTCCTTTCTCTTGCCTAACTGCAATCCAAGTGCCCATAGACTGATGATTGGATAAAGAAGCTGTAGTATATATATACAATGGCATACTACTCAGTCATTAAAAAAGACAAAAT
>NW_025794817.1:0-21850 GCF_021613505.1 Equus quagga
CAACACTTTATCTGTTTCTCTTCAGATTTCATTTTCTAATATGAACCTCCTGTTTAGTGTCCAGGTGAGAACATTTGCGGGCATCCTTTAAGACTACAATTTATGTGCTATTTAAAGCATTACTGATTTTAAACAATTATTATATCCAATATCATTAAAATAACTTTAGAAAATTTCAATGCTCATGGATGGGAAGAATTAATATTGTTAAAATGTGCATACTACTGAAAGCGATCTACAGATTCAATGCAATCCCTATCAAAATTCCAAGGCATTTTTTAAAGTTAATTTTTATTGAGTTTATGATAGTTTACAATCTTGTGAAATTTCAGTTGTACATTATTGTTTGTCAGTCATGTTGTAGGTGCCCCCCTTCGCCCTTTGTGCCCACCCCCGAACCCCTCTTTCCCCTGGTAGCCACTAATGTGTTCTCTTTGTCTACATGCTTAAATTCCTCATATGAGTGGAGTCATACAGAGATTGTCCTTCTCTATCTGGCTTATTTCACTTAACATAATTCTCTCAAGGTCCATCCGTGTTGTTGTGAATGGGACTATTTTATTCTTTTTTATGGCTGAGTAGTATTCCATTGTGCATATATACCACATCTTCTTTACCCAAGTTGATGGGCACTTAGGTTGCTTCCACGTCTTGGCTATTGTAAATGATGCTGCAATGAACACAGGGGTGCATGGGACTTTTGGAATTGCTGACTTCAAGCTCTTTGGATAGATACCCAGTAGTGGGATGGCTGGATTGTATGGTAGTTCTATTTTTAGTTTTTTGAGGAATCTCCATACTGTTTTCCATAGTGGCTGCACCAGTTTGCACTCCCACCAGCAGTGTATGAGGGTTTCTTTTTCTCCACAACCTCTCCAACATTTGTTACTTTTTGTTTTGGTTATTTTTGCCATTCCAACAGGTGTAAGGTGATATCTTAGTGTAGTTTTGATGTGCATTTCCCTGATGATCAGCGATGGTGAGCGTCTTTTCATGTGCCTATTGGCCATCCATATATCTTCTTTGGAGAAATATCTGTTCATGTCCCCTGCCCATTTTTTCATCGGGTTGTTTGATTTTTTGTTGTTGAGTTGTATGAGTTCTTTATATATTATGAATATTAAGCCTTTGTTGGATGTACGCCTTGCAAATATTTTTTCCAATGGGTGGGTTGTTTTTGTGTTTCAATCCTGTTTTCCCTTGCCTTGAAGAAGCCCTTTAGTCTGATGAAGTCTCATTTGTTTAGCCTTTCTATTGTTTCCCTTGTCTGAGAAGACATGGTGTCCAAAAAGATCCTTTTAATACTAATGTCAAAGAGCGTACTGCCTATATTTTCTTCTAGAAGCCTTATGGTTTCAGGTCTTACCTTTAGGTCTTTGATCCATTTTGAGTTTATTTTTGTGAATGGTGAAAAAGAATGGTCAATTTTCATTCTTTTACATGTGGCTTTTCAGTTTTCCCAGCACCATTTGTTGAAAAGACTTTCTTTCCTCCATTGTAGGCTCTCAGCTCCTTTGTCAAAATTGGCTGTCCACAGATGTGTGGTTTTATTTCTGGGCTTTCAATTCTGTTCCCTTGATCTGTGCACCTGTTTTTGTACCTGTGCCATGCCTTTTTTATTACTGTAGCTTTGTAGTACATTTCGAGGTCAGGGATTATGACGCCTCCAGCTTTGTTCTTTCTTTTTCAGAATTACTTTAGCAATTGTGGGTCTTTTGTTGCCCCATACGAATTGTAGGATTCTTTGTTCTATTTCTGTAAAGAATATCATTGGGATTCTGATTGGGATTGCATTGAATCTGTAGATTGCTTTAGGTAGTATGGACATTTTAACTATGTTTATTCTTCCAAACCATGTACATGGAATGTCCTTCCATCTCTTTATGTCATCATCCATTTCTTTCAGGAAAGCCTTGTAGTTTTCGTTGTATAGGTCTTTCACTTCCTTAGTTAAATTCACCCCGAGGTATTTTATTCTTTTTGTTGTGATTGTGAATGGGAGTGTGTTCTTGAGTTATTTTTCTGTTAGTTCATTATTAGAGCATAGAAATGCTACCGATTTATGTAAGTTGATTTTATACCCTGCAACTTTGCTGTAGTTGTTGATTATTTCTAAAAGTTTTCCAATGGATTCTTTGGGGCTTTCTATATATAAGATCATGTTGTCTGCAAACAGCGAGAGTTTCACTTCTTCCCTCCCTATTTGGATTCCTTTTATCCATTTCTCTTGCCTAATTGCTCTGGCCAAAACCTCCAGTACTATGTTGAATAAGAGTGGTGATAGTGGGCATCCTTGTCTTGTTCCTGTTTTCAGGGGGATGTTGCTCAGTTTTGGCCCATTGATGATGATGTTGGCTGTGGGTCTGTCATACATGGCCTTTATTATGTTGAGGTAATTTCCTTCTATCCCCATTTTGTTCAGAGTTTTTATCATAAATGGCTGTTGGATCTTGTCAAATGCTTTCTCTGCATCTATTGAGATGATCATGTGGTTTTTATTCCTCAATTTGTTGATGTGGTGTATCACGTTGATTGACGTACAGATGATGAACCATCCCTGTGTCCCTGGTATGAATCCCACTTGATTGTGATGTATGATCCTTTTGATGTATTGCTCAATTCGAGTTGCCAAAATTTTGTTGAGAACTTTTGCATCTATGTTCATCAGTGATATTGGCCTGCAGTTCTCCTTTTTCGTGCTGTCCTTGTCAGGCTTTGGTATCAGTGTGATGTTGGCCTCGTAGAATGTGTGAGGAAGTGTTCCATACTCCCTAATTTTTTGGAATAGCTTAAAAAGTATAGGTATTAAATCCTCTTTGAAAGTTTGGTAGAATTCCCCAGGAAAGCCTTCTGGTCCTGGGGTTTTATACTTTGGGATGTTTTTGATTGTTGTTTCAATCCTCTTCCTTGTGATTGGTCTGTTCAGATTGTCTGCTTCTTCTTGACTTAGCTTTGGGAGATTGTAAGAGTCTAAGCATTTATCCATTTCCTCTAGGTTATCCATTTTGTTGGCATATAGTTTTTCATAGTATCCTCTTATAATCCGTTGTATTTCTGCAGAGTCTGTTGTTATTTCTCCTCTTTCATTTCTGATTTTGTTTCTTTGAGGTTTTTCTCTTTTTTCTTTGGAGTCTGGCTAAGGGTTTGTCAATTTTATTTATCTTCTCAAAGAACCAGCTCTTTGTTTCATTGATCCTGTCTACTGACTTTTTTGTTTCAATAGCATTTATTTCTGCCCTGATTTTTATTATTTCTCTCCTGCTGACTTTGGGCTTTGTTTGTTCTTCTCGTAATTGAATTTGTAATTCAATTAGGTGTAGTTCAACATTGCTTATTTGGAATTTTTCTTGTTTGTTAAGGTGTGCCTGTATTGCAACGAATTTCCCTCTTAATACAGCTTTTGCTGTATCCCATATGAGTTGGTATGGTATGTTATCATTTTCATTTGTCTCCAGATATTTTTTGATTTCTCCTTTAATTTCTTCAATGATCCATTGCTTGTTCAATAGCATATTGTTTAGTCTCCACATCTTTGTCCCTTTCTCAGCTTTTTTCTTGTAATTCATTTCTAGCTTTATAGTATTATGATTGGAGAAGATGCTTGTTGTTATTTCAATTTTTTAAAATTTATAGAGGCTTACCTTGTTTCCCAACATATGGTCTATCTTTGAGAATGTTCTGTGCACACCTGAGAAGAATGTGTATTCTGCTGTTTTTGGATGGAGTCTTCTGTATACGTCTAAAGTCCAACTGTTTTAGCTCTTCGTTTAATTCCACTGCTTTCTTGTTGATTTTCTGTCTGGATGATCTGTCCATTGATGTGAGTGGGGTGTTGAGGTCCCCTCCTATTATTGTGTTATTTTTAATATCTTCTTTTAGGTTTGTTATTAGTTGCTTTATGAACTTTGGTGCTCCTGTGTTGGGTGCATAGATATTTATAGGCATTATTTCTTCTTGACGTAGTGTCCCTTTGATCATTATATACTAAGCATCTATGTCTCTCTTTATCTGCCTTATCTTGAAATCTACTTTGTCTGATGTAACTATTGAGACACCTGCTTTCTTCTGTTTGCCATTAGCTTGGATTGTTGTCTTCCACACCTTCACTCTGAGCCTGTGTTTGTCATTGGAGCTGAGATGTGTTTCCTGGAGGCAACAGATTGTTGGATCTTGTTCTTTAATCCATCTTGCCACTCTGTGTCTTTTTATTGGAGAGTTCAATCCGTTTACATTGAGGGTGATTATTGATGTATGAGGGCTTAATGCTGTCATTCTGTCACTTGTTTTCTGGTTTTCCTGCATTTCCTTTGTTTCTCGTCCTGTGTGTTTTGGCCTACCCATTGACTTCTGCAGTTTCTTATGCTGGGTTTCTTAGCTTTTTCCTAATTTATTTTTTGTGTCTCTGTTCTGTTTTTTAGTTTAGTGGCTACCCTGAAGTTTGTATTCAGAATCTCGTGTATAACATAGTCCGTTTTCTGATGGCCTCTTATTTCCTTAGTCTAAACTGATTCAGTCCCTTTCCCCCTCCCCTCCTAAGTTGTTTGTCTCATATCTTATTCCAACTTGTGTTGTGAGTTTGTGGTTAAAGTGACAAGATTGTCTTTGTGTTTTCCTTCCCTTTATCCTAATGCTATAGTTGAATATTTGCTATCCTATTCTGGTTCTATCTATTTGTCTCCTTACTCTGTGTTTTGCGACCCCTTTCTCCCTTTTTTTTCTTTTCTCAGGTATGAGGGCCTTCTTGAGGATTTCTTGTAGAGGGTGTCTCATGGCTACGAAGTCCCTTAGCTTTTGTTTGTCTGGGAAAGATTTAATTTCTCCCTCATATCTGAAGGATATTTTTGCTGGATAGAGTATTCTTGGCTGAAGATTTTTATCTTTTAAAGTTTTGAGTATGTCATTCCAATATCTCCTAGCTTGTAAGGTTTCTGCAGAGAAATCCACTGAAAGTCGAATAGAGGTTCCTTTGTAGGTTGTTTTCTTCTGCCTTGCTGTCCTGAGTATTCTTTCTTTGTCATTCATTTTTGCCAGTTTTACTACTATATGCCTTGCGGTAGGTCTTTTTACATTGACAAATCTAGGAGATTTGAAAGCTTCCTCCGTACACATTTCTCTTTCATTCCCTGGGTTTGGGAAGTTCTCTGCTATTAATTCTTTGAGCCACTTTCTGCTCCATTCTCCTTTTCTTTGCCCTCAGGGATACCTACAATTCTTATATTGCATTTCCTCATTGAGTTGGCTATTTCTCGGAGATTTTCTTCCTTTCTTTTTAGTCTTAGTTCTCTCTCTTCCTCTGTCTGGAGCCATTCAACATGTCTATCTTGAATTATGCTGATTTGCTCCTCTATGGCATCTAAACAGGCATTCAAGGAATCTGTATTATGTCTTATTTCTTCCATTGTATTTTTCATCTCTAGTATTTCTGATTGATTCTTCTTTATAGTTTCAATCTCTTTTGTGAAGTTGCTCCAGAACTCATTGGCTTGTTTCTCTATGTTTTACTTTACCTCATTGGGTTTTTTGATGATAGATATTCCAAATTCATTGTCGTTTAGTTTACTTATTTCTGAGTCCTCAGGACATAATTCCGGGTGCTTGTTTTCCCTCTGGTCTGGAGCTTTTATGAATTGTTTGATGCTAGAACGATTTTTTCACATAGTGATATTATTTGGTTGCAGTTACAGCCTGTCGCCACTTGATGGGGCTTGAGAGGCACATATACTGAGCCTTCACCTTCAGCCAAGATGACGTGGCACAGGGCAGGTTGCGAGGCAGAGGGGTACTTTCTTTTGCATGCAGACTGGGTTTTCCTGACCAGCTCCTGCTATCTGGTCTCCTGGGGTATTGGCTTGATGAGATCACCCCACATGAAAGCTTTCACCCCATTAGAGGGCTTCCATTTGGCCTGCAAGGGCGCTAGGGAGTCCTGGGTGATCCTGCTGATGCACAGCCCCTGCCCCACTCCTTCCCTCATGCAGCCTCCCACAGCAGCGATCCCAGTGTTTAGGGGAGGGAGTGAAGTTCTGTCTTACTTGTTCCAGCTCCTCCGAGGGGTCTCCAGCCTGTCCGCCCTCTGTCGTTTGGCTGCTGTGGGTCTCTGAGGATTCCTGTGCTATTAGGATATTTTTTGTTGGAATATTGTTGCTCCTTTTTTTGTACGTTGGAGGGGAGAGAGTCCCAGGCAAGCTCACTCCACCGTGACACTGATGTCACTTCTCCCAAGGCATTTTTCATGGAAATAGAACAAACAATCCTAAAATTTGTATGGAACTTAATTTTGTATGGAATCCTAAAATTTGAATGGAACAAAAGACCCTAAATAGCCGAAGCAATATTGAGAAAGAAGAACAAACTTGGAGACATCACATTGCCTCATTTCAAACTATATGACAAAGGTATAGTAACCAAAACAGTGTGGTATTGGCATAAAAACAGACACATAGATCAACAGAGCAGAATAGAGAGCCCATAAATAAACTCACACATATATGGTCAATTAATTTACAATAAAGGAGCCAAGAATATACAATGGGGAAAGGATAGTTTCTTCAATAAATGGTGCTGGAAAGCTGGACAGATACTTGCAAAAGAATGAAACTAGACCCTTATCTTACACCACACACAAAAATTAATTCAAAATGGATTAAAGACTTGAATGTAAGACCTGAAACCATAAAACTCCTAGAAGAAAACAAAGGCAGTAAGCTCCTTGACATTGGTCACGGCAAATGTCTTTTGGCTTTAATACCAGAAGCAAAAACAAACAAGTGGGACTACATCAAACTAAAAAGCTTCTGCACAGTAAAGGAAACCATCAACAAAGTGAAAAGGTAACCTACAAAATGGGAGAAAATATTTGCAAATCATGAATCTGATAAGGGCTTAATATCCAAAATATATAAAGACCTCATACAATTCAATAGCTGAAAACCAAACAAATCTGATGTAAAAATGGTCAGAGGATGTGAACAGACATTTTTCCAAAGAAGACATACATGTAGCCAACAAGTATATGAAAAGGCGCTAAACATCACTAATTATCAGGGAAATGCAAATCAAAACCACAATGGGATAGCACCCTACACCTGTTAGAATGGCTCTTATCAAAAAGACAAGAAATAAAAAGTGTTGGTGAGGACAGGGAGATAAAGGGACCCTTGTGCAATGGTGGTGGGAATGTAAATTGGTGCAGTCAGTAAGGAAAACAGTATGGAGGTTCCTCAAAAAATTAAAAATAGACCTACCAAAAAAAAATGGTTTTAAAAATAGAACTAGGGGGGCTGGCCCCGTGGCCGAGTGGTTAAGTTCGCGCACTCCGCTGCAGGTAGCCCAGTGTTTCGTTGGTTCGAATCCTGGGCGCGGACTTGGCACTACTCATCAGACCACGCTGAGGCAGCGTCCCACATGCCACAACTGGAAGGACCCACAACGAAGAATATACAACTATGTACCGGGGGCTATGTACCGGGGGGCTTTGGGGAGAAAAAGGAAAAAATAAAATCTTTAAAAAAAAATAGAACTAGGGGCTGGCCTGGTGGTATAGTGGTGAAGTTCGCACACTCTGCTTCAACAACCTAGTGTCTGTGTGTTCAGATCCCAGGCTCAGACCTACACACCACTCATCAAGCCACTCTGTGGCACTGTCCAACATACAAAATAGAGGATGATTGGCTCAGGTGTTAGCTCAGCGATGATCTTCCTCCAGCAAAAAGAAGAGGATTGGCAACAGGTGTTAGCTCAGGGTGATACTTCCCCATCAGGAAAAAAAAAAGAACTAAATGATCTAGCCATTGCACTTCTAAGTATTTATCTGAAGGAAATGAAAACACTAACTTGAAAAGATATGTACACCCTCGTGTTCATTGCAGCATTATTTATAATAGTCAATATTTGGAAGCAACATAACTGTTCATCGATGGATGAATGGATAAAGAAAATGTGATATATATATATGTATGTATCTATGTATATATTCTCTCCTTACCTTGACAAGTATACCTATGTGCACACACACACTGGAATATTATTCAGCCATAAAAAAGATGGAAATCTAGCCATTTACAACAACATAGATGGAATGTGAAGGCATTTTGCTAAGTGAAATAAGGCAAATAGAAATACTGGATTGTCACTTATGTGTGGAATCTAAAAAAAACAAAAGCCAAATTCATAATACAGAGAACAGATTGGTGGTTTCCAGAGGTGGAGGTGGAGGAGCAAAATGAGTGTAGGGGATCAAAAGCTACAAATTTCCACTTATAAAATAATTAAGTCCTGTCGATGTAATGCACAGCATGGTGACTATAGTTGATAACACTTTATTGCATATTTTAAAGTAGCTAAGAGAGTAGCTCAAAAGTTCTTGTCACAAGAAAAAACATTGTAACCTAATGTTGTGATGGATGTTAACTAGACTTATTGTGGTGATCATTTCACAATATACACAAATACCAAATCATCATGCTGAACACACGAAACTAATGTAATGTTGTATGTCAATTATAGCTGAATAAAAATAAATAAGGAAAAAATTTTAAGTCAAGAAAAACTTAGCTGAAAGAGTTTATTAGTATAGTAGAAAAAACAACACATCCCACTACCTCCCCCCACCCCAATACCCAGAAAGTTGTTCTCATCCTAGTCCTTGGAACCTGTGAATGTGTTGCCTCACAGGGCAGGAGAAGAATTCAGCACCATGGACCATTTCTTCATGCACCTGTTGAGACCTCACGTCATCTAATGACTATCAGCTTGATGGGGAGTCGTTGAAGAGCACACATGCTCCTCCATGTCAGTCAAGGCACAGAAAGGCATCGCTTGACTAGTGACAGCTGAGTGAGAGAACACGTGCACCAACCAAAACCTCAACCAATCATTTGGAGACTATTAGAATGATTTGAGGATCAATTTGTGCTACAACCATATCTTTTGGTGGGAAGTTTTAGAATTCATATGGAGAAGCAGGGTCAGAATTTTAAATTTCAATACATTAACATTTCATATGTTCATTTATATTATTTTACAAGATAAAATATTTGGACTATGATCCCTGTAAGCCCCCAAGCAACCCAGTAACAGGCTGTTACTCCCACCGCAGAAGCTCCTGTGCCCTCTCTCTGGCTGCAGGCTCCTCCCTGCCCTTTCTCCAAAGGGAACCCTTCCTAAACTTTGTGCTGATTGCCCCCCTGCTTTTCTAAAATTGTTTTTATCACGTGTGTGTACTCATAAACAATTTACTATTTAGGCTTTCCTTGTTCTTGAACTTTCTGTAAAGAGAATTATATTGAATGGATTCACCGGTCACCTGCTTATTTTGATCAATGATACCTTTCTGGACATGGGCATGTCGATGTCTGCTGTAGTCCTTTCATTTTCAATGCTGAATACTATTCCACAGCATGAATATCCTACAGCTTATTTTGACATTTGAGTTGTTTCTTTTTTGCTATTACAATCAGTGTTGCTTCTAACGATCTTGTGCACATGTCCTGGTGAAAGAGTTTCTGTGGGCACAGACCCATGAGTGGAATAGAATATGTTTATTTTGAACTTGAGTTGATAATGCCAAATTGCTTTCCAAAGTGGTTGCACTAGTTTATGTTCCCACAAGTCATGGGTGAGTGGCCCTGTTCCATGTTCTAGGGTAGACTTGTTTTTAATGTCAAAGTGGTGAGCGATAAATAGTGTTGCGTATTAGTTTAAATTTGCATTTCCCTGATTATCAATGAGATTCAGTGTTTCTATACATTGACGAGCCACCTGTGCTGCCTCTTTTGTGAAATGTCTGTTCATTTCCTTTTCCTTTTTATTGATTGGCAGGAGTTCTTTACATACTTTATACAAAGACTTTTTGATCATGCGTGTTGGAAACATAGCCTTCCAGTTTGAGGTTTTTACTTCCACTCTATTTTCAGTCACTTTTTATAGAAATGAACGGATCTGGTTTTATATTTAACAAACTCATAATTCAACAAAATTACAATGTGCAGCCATACACTAATTCTTTTTAACTGTGTTGTTCTTTCCCTTTATTTATCAAATTTTAGAATAGTGAGTTGTAATTCTAGCATCTGTAAAGGTGTCTAATGAATTTTGCCCTTATTTTTGGTTTCTTTATGATCTTTTGATGAACACTAATGCTTACCTTTGTGGTAGATTTTTTTTTCAATTTGGAACCATCTTTTAAAGTGGAACATTATCTTATTCAATCCTCTGACAACCAACCTCTATAACCTCTTACTGTATTGCTCAAGGTACAGAATATATAACTTATCCCTTAGCTACCTTTGCAAACCTTGTGGGAGCTATAATTTCATTTTTCTCTCAAGTTGGAGAGTTTCTTAAGAAGCTAGCACTTTCTAAGGGATTGGTTTTGTTTGGCTTCCTTTTTATCACCTGAGAAACCTTTGAAATTCTCGACTTCAATTCAAATGTGGAGCTGATAGCCTCTACCCTTTGGAAGTGGACACCCAGTGGTGTGCTGGAATCGGCTCACACCAGCTTGGGAGAGTTGATTGCTAAATTTTCAGGATTTTGTGAGTGAATTGTGAAGTCATTGGGCATTTGAAATTACCCTTGTGAGACTATGTATACCTTTGAAACTGACAAACACTGTAAGTCAGGACTTTATTTTTCCCTTCCAGAGAGCCAGCTCTTAGACAATTTCCAGCACACGCCTGGGTCTATTCCTTCCAATTCCAAGTTCCACAGAGCCTTTCCTTTGTCCTTCTAGGCGCAGACAAACCAATCCTGGAGGAATGGGCAGCTGCTGCGAACACGCAGCTTCAGCACCAAAAAGGCTGGATTCCCCAGTCCCCACTCTTCAACTCACTCAGGGAGATTAAAAGAGAACATTACATTCAAGCAACTGAAGAAATTATTAAATTCTTGCACACACTGTTGATTATATGGCTGCATTTTCTCTCCAAGAAAAAAAAACATTGCTGGGGAGGGAACGCATACATCAGAAAGAAAAACACGTTTATGCAACTGCTCTGACCTTCCTGAGACCCGACCCTTCGCCTCTATGTTTATCTGGTAGAGGGCGGCACCTCCCCAACTCTGAGGCAAAGCAAACTGCCAACGGGTAGCTCCTGTGCGGGGTGGCTCCTCGCTCTGCCCAGGTCAGGAGTGTGGGAAAACGCTCTCCACTGGACCACAAGTGTCATAAGGAAAGATGACCAACTTTCCTAGAGTCACAAGTCTAACCCAACTATAAAACCTAGAAACAAGCATTTAAGACAACAGATCTACAATATTTCTTCTCTGAGCCCACTGCTGATGGCTCACATGTAGGAATACGCCTGCCTTCGCTGGGTGTGCACACAGTGACTTCTGGCGGAGCCATGAGACAGCAGTCAACAACAGCAACAACTACGACACAACACAACACAAAACCCCCATAATTAGTCTACGTTCCAATGACTATAGCATTTCTCAGCATAAAGCTCTTTAGCAGCATTATTCCGAGCTGGTTAGAACCAGTTCTCGGAGGCAGACAGACTCCCCATATAGAAGCAAATAAGATTAATCTGAGTTCTCCTTTCCTCGTTCACATTTAGGCTTAGTGCGGAGTCACTGTTCTCAGATCTCAATTTAGTTAACTCACAGTGATGTGTCGTTTGTTAGTTTAGATTAAATAACACCCTCGAAGGTATTTGAGTCAGTAAAACACCTTTTTTGATGCAAGAGACTTAGACAGCTTTAGGAAGCCAAATAAGTATTAGACAATTGAAGTGGTTGAAAGATCTCCTCCTCTGTATTCCCGGCTGAGGCCAGGTGGTTTTTCAGGAGAGTCTGCTGAAATCTCAGGGCATGGCTAACTCTGTGTTACACAAGTTGCTGTAAAAAACAGATAAAAAATGACGTTGTCTGGCCATTTTAAAGAAACTAAAATAATCTTGATTCCAAAACAAGAGATGGACAAGACAAAAGAAGAAAAGAGTACTCCCGTTTCACTTACAAAGGCACAACAATTCAAAATACAGCGCAGCGTTACCTGACCAAATGTGTGTTAAAACTGCCCCACGATCGAGTGTGGTTCGTTCTTGGACTGCAAAAGTAGGTCAAAATTACCAAATCAATGTAATTTACCACACTGATAGCCCAATGGAGGTAAATAATATCATCTCAATTGATCCAAGAAGGAACATTTGACAAAGCTGAAGACATATTTAGAGTTTCTTAAAAAACTCTTCTGGAAAACTGCACATCAAAGGGAACTCGCTTAACTTTATAAGGTTAATGCCAAAGAGTGCACACATTTCATCTCATGGAAAAGCTTTTATCTCGTTGCCTTTGAGGATCTGGAACAATAAAGGGAGTGTCACTATCAGCAGTGTTGTCTAACGCTGTTCTGGAATCCCTGGACAACGCCTTGGAAAATAAAAAAGAAATAAGACATATGAAGATTGGAAAGGCAGAGATAAAACTGTCATCACTGGGGCCAAACCCCTGGCCAGTGGTCAAGTTCGAGTGCTCTGCTTTGGCAGCCCGGGGTTCACTGGTTCAGATCCTGGACACAGACCTACGCACCACTCATCATGCCGTGCTGTGACAGCATCCCACATAGAAGAACTAGAATGACCTGCAACTAGGCTATACAACTATGTACTGGGGCTTTGAGGAGAAAAAAAATAGAGGAAGATTGGCAACAGATGTTAGCTCAGGGCCGATCCTCCTCACCAAAATGCAAAACAAAACAAAAGAAAAAAATTGTCATCATTTGTGGATAGTATGATCATCAACTCCAAAAAAACACAATAAACAAACTATTAGTAATATAAGGGAATTTAATAAGGTTTCCCGATGCTTGATACAAGAACCAAAAGCATTTCTCCATACTGGAAATAACCAAATAGAAAATATAATCAAAAATAATAAACCATTCTTAGCAATAACATAAGTATAAAATATTTTGGTATTAATTTAACCAAGAATGCACACCACCACAATGGAGAAGATTTCAAACGTCTAATAAATACCTTAAAATATGATTTGACCAAATGGAGAGAAGTTCCAGGCTCTTTAATGGGAGAACTTAATATTGTAAATGTGTCAGTTCTCCTCCAAATTAATCCACAAATTTAATGCAATCTTAATCAAAATTTCAGTTGAATTTTTGAGGAACTGAAGAAATTTACTCTAAAATTCATATTGAGAAATAAGGTCCATACATATAAAAATCAATTTTAAAAAAGAAGAGTATTAAGAGGCACTTGCCTTACCAAGCGTTCAGACACGCAGCAAACCTGGTAATAAAAACAGCGGTGGTGGCTAACAAAAGACACATTGACCTGTGGGAGACAAGAGAGTGCAGAGCAAGGGCCCCACGTATAGGACACTAATATATGATCAAGGAGACATGACAAATCATGGGGAAAGGATGGGATATTTCATAGAGAGTTTGAGAAAGAACTGGTCACTATACAGAGAAAAATAAACCAGATCCTTACCTAACACATATATAAATGTCCGCTCTAGAAGTCTTAAATACCTAAATGGGAAAGGAAAACTATAAAGTTAATGGAAAAGAATATGCTTGTGATCTAGAGATGGGGAAGAAATTCTTCAACAAAACTTCAAAAGCAAAAAATATAAGGCAGAAACTGGTGAATTTCATTATTTCAAAATTAAGTGTTTTTTTCAGATACAGAATGGGAGAAGACAGTGTCTAAAATCTGGCCAGGGATTAATATCTCAAATACTAGGAACTTCTATGAGTCAATAAGGAGAAGACAGCAACCCAGTAGAAAAATGGGAGAAGAATGTGAAAAAAATAGTTTATAGACAACATGAATAAGTAATAAGCTGGAAGAGATGCACAATTTATTAGCAATCAAAAAAGTGCAAATAAGGGGCCAGCCCGGTGGCGCAGAGGTTAAGTTCACACGTTCTGTTTCTCGCCGGCCCGGGGTTCGCCAGTTCAGCTCCCGGGTGCAGACATGGCACCGCTTGGCAAGCCATGCTGTATGTAGTAGGCGTCCCACATATACAGTGGAGGAAGATGAGCACGATGTTAGCTGAGGGCCAGCCTTCCTCAGCAAAAAGAGGAGGACTGACAGTAGTTAGCTCAGGGCTAATCTTCCTCAAAAAAATAATCAATTAATTTTAAAAAAAGTGCAAATAAAACAACAAGCAGTTATGTCGCAGGTATTAGACCAGAAAAAATGATACCTGTGGAATGTCATGTATATCAAAAGAGTGATATTGCTGGCTATGCATATCATCATTTTCGCTTTGAAGTGTCACACCGCTCTCCAGGATGGCAGCCCCAGTCTATATGCCCAAAGCAGTACATGAGGATTTCTATAGCTCCACATCCTTCCCAACACTTGGCATGATCCAGCTATCCATTTTTCCAGTCTAATAGCTTCCATCAAAAGAGAATTTTGGGGGCTGGCCCTGGCTCTGTGGCATAGTGGTTGAGTTCGGCACACTCCACTTCAGTGGCCCAGGTGTGCAGGCTTGGATCCCAGGTGCCGACCTACACCACTCGTCAGCCATGATGCGCCGGTGACCCACATATAAAATAGAGGAAGATTGGCACAGATGTTAGCTCAGGGCAAATCTTTCTCAGCAAAAAAAAAAAAAAAAAGAATTGTGTTTCAAAGACAGAGATTAAAGTCTAAACATCAAGTAAAATATTACAGAGTTGCTGTCACAGGACATAGCGACCATCTCTGAAGTCTGTTATAAAAGCTCCTCTGTTAGGAATAACTTTGTAAGTTCTTGTTCTCGTACCTGCCATTCTTGCAGCTGCAGAAGGACAGGGAACGTTTTCTCTTGTCTGTCTCGAGGAAGGTTCTTCCACCAGAAATTAATAGGGCGCATAGTTTTCAAGGTCAAGTGCTGGGATAACATTGGTTACCTCTGAAAAAGATTCAGGCCTGAGAGGAAACAGAATCATATGGAAAAGAAACGCTCATGGAAGGATTACTAACACATGGAATATGGAATATGGACATTAGTGACGTATTGTCCCTCTTACCTTCCACTATAAATTTTTACAAGTGACCCTGACTCACTTATTAATTTTTATCTTATTGTAATCTTTATTAATGTGGGTGCATTATTTATGTGTACATATGTGTTTGCACATGCAGTGTTGTTTCGGTGTGTGCGTAGACAGAGAGAGAGGGAGAGAGAGAGGCATAGACGTGGAAACTCTATTATGAATAGACATTTGTTGTTTTTCCTTATCTCAACCTTGGAATCCTGGTCAGGACTGGAACTGGTTGTTGGTTTTTTCACCATTCGCACTCAGTGCCTAGGAAAATGCCTAGACATAGTCGGGCTTAAAGAATCTTAGTTGAACGAACATGTTCACTGAAGAAAATTTGAAAAATAGAAAATAAAATGAAAAAAATAGAAAAAAAAGATGAAAATCAACAGCAGGACTAATGTCGTCAGCCCAGATCAGGGGCTGGGACGGGAAGAGCCTCGTGGATCCCTCCTGTTTGGCCTCCACTCTACATTCGAAGTGTCTGCACCTAGACGAATGCATAAACAAAGACGGGGGGTGTCATTTCTTCATTCTATGTTCTGCTTTGTCACTGAACAACGTGTCGTGGTCACTGTTGCGTGTCACCACCCTCAGCTACCACCAGTCACGGCGAAGCTGAAACTCAGCTCGGCTCTGTAGGACCGGGCGGGGGTTCTCAGCCATGTGCTCTGCAGCTGCCGCCTGGACCTGGCCGCAGGAGAGCACATAAGCCAATCAGTGCCCCACACAGTCTAATTCAATGGATTAACTGCTTCTTAGCTTCATGATAACACTCCCGGGGGAATGTTACCTGCAGGAGAGCACTGATCTTGTCTGTCTCGTTTTCTGCTGTCCCCGGGGCCTAGCACGGGTCCTACCAAGACGAGGATTTCAGTAAACAGGGTTTGAATAAGTGAGTGGACGGATGAAGAAGTTTTGCAAGTATCTTTCCCGGAAAGGTAAACAGGTGGAGGTGTTTAAGGGCTCTGCGTTAGACGATTTGGACAGCCCTGAGTCAGCCCTGAGGGAGCAAGGAAGATGGCAGTGTGTTGGGCTCGCTCCCAGGTGAGGTCGTTCAGGACGAGGCACCTGGCCCAGGATGGACCTCTTGTCAGTTTGCCCAACTCTTTAAGGAAAGGCCCCAGTGGGGCACGGACGGGAGGGTTTGCAAACGGGTTTTAAACAGTGTGCTTTGACAAGACTCCATAAATAATGAACTTGTATGTAAGCCAAGCACACTCTGAGAGGATCTGGATTTTCTTTCCCAGAAGCAGAGATTTCAAAAGTGACCTGGGGAGCTGGAGGATTGCGACAGGGCTCCCTTCGCACCCAAGAGTGAGCGGCAGGCTGTGGAGTGAAGCTTCTTTCTCGTTGCCCACAGCTGGGGACAAAGTGGCGCCGAGTTCCCCACATCCTAGAGAGAGCATCCACGGAGCAGGGCCAGATCTTGTGAGCCCCCAGGGCTGCAAAGAGGTGGCAGTGCCAGCCTTCACAATCAGCCACCTCCTCATCCCTTCCCACCCTGGTCCGCACAGGGGAGGCTGAGGAGAGGGGTTCGGGAGACACTGGGGTTGTCAGTCTTGCGGGGAGTACAGTATTTGTGGAGACAGATGGGTTCCTCAAATAGGTTCTGAGTGCCAATAAGAAACGGAAAATTCCTCTCAGTCCTCCGCTAGGCCCATGCCGAGCTGCCAGCACTGCCAGCTCATCCTGGTGCCCCCGTCAGACCAGAGGGGAGCGTGGGAAGGGAGTTCTTGAGAGAGTTGAGGTGTGTGGGACCCAGTGACCTTCCTGGTTGCTTCTCCTCTAGGGATTTCTAGAGGATGTAGCGGCCCAGGCTGGCAGAGCTCAAGAAACAGTGATGGCGGGTGGCTGGGAAGAAGATGGGTGAGCCCCCTCCCGTCCCACAACTCTGCAGCCCTGGGCAGGAAGGGGAGAGGCCCTCACTCATTCTGGGAGGGGCTACTGGAAAGACAGCTGGGTGAGAGAGACAGAGGCTGGGCCAGGTGAGGCGACACCTCACCCAGAGGGGGCTGGGCACACGGACCCCTGTCAGGACAGTCGAGGGCACACCTGCTCCTCCCTGTGGGGCCTGTGTGTCGGAGGGGCTGGTGTGAAGCTGAACGTCACCTCGGAGCACAGCCCTCGCTTCGTGGTTAATAAGAGCTCAAAGCTTATTTCTTCTCAGAAAATACAATGAGAAAGAGACGCTGTATAGGTTTGCATTTAAATATCATATCTCATCACTTCTAAGACACACGTTTCTTGATTATAAATTTCTGAAGTAGGACGAGTATTACATTCACTACTGACCAGGCAGTGCTAATGAAATAGTAGTAATCGCTTTAGAAATAATTAAATAAATGTCTTCTGTGTATTCTTTCCTTTTTGTTTATTCGCAAGAGTGATGTAAGATTAAAATCTCTGTCCCAGCAGCGTGCTTTTCTTGGTGGTGTATAAACAATAATGCGTCTTTGAGTCCGTGGTGTCCTGGACTCAGAGAATGCGGTGCGTCCCTCCCGCTCCTCCAGCCTCACAGAGTGCTCTCTGCTCACTCGTCCCTCTGAGAGACAGCACTGTGCTGTGGAAATTCAAAGTATTTATTGCTTTCTTCCAATGCTGCTCATCATATACCATAAGGACTAATAGTTTATTTACACTTGGGTTGCTAATTTTCATTTCTATGAGGGAGCGTGCAAGGCATTGTTAGAGGAAAAATATTTTCTATGATAAAATAAAGGGATGTCACTTTGGATGGATCTTAGTATGACGTTGGTGCAGATGTACATAGTCACCTGAAAGGGACTCATGACCACGCTCTGCAGGTCGCACCCTGCGTCGAATATCCGTACTTTCTATGACTCCCAAACCCTCCTCCCACTTCTGCCGGCTTCTGAACAACACTCTTCTCCTGCTTTGTTTGTTCGTTGCAGCCACTATTTACCAAGCGTGTGCTCCCTGCGAGGTGCTTTGATAGGGACTTGGACACAGGATGACACACAGATGTCCTTGGGTTTCCCACCCACTTTCCCTGAAGACAGACAAGAAAGCAGGGAAACACAGTGGGTGAGATGAGCCGAGCATCATGGGTGACACAAGCAGGTACAGCTGGGCCCCCACAGGCCTGGTCCTGTGCCTCAAATGTGCTGCACCCCCACCCCATTCCCTCCTCCATTTGTCCTTTCTCAGAGCACGAGAGGTCTCTGCTCCCTTTGCGGTTAACCACCCCTGTGCGCTCGATCCCACCGCCTCCTGCTTCCCCTTGACTCTGGTGCAGCTGTGATTTCTCTTCTTCATCTTTTGCGTCTCCCTCTTCAATAGCTCCTCCCTGTTCCTTATAACTAGTCTGAGCAATACTGAAAGAAAATCTTCCTTTTATCAGTAATTTAATAAACTAATTCAACCATTCATCTCTTCACTCAGTAAGCATTTGTTGAGATCCCATTACATGACAGGGACTGGCTTGGTACTGGATATTTAGGGGTGAACAAGACAGAAATGGTCTCTTTTTTCATTGATTTTATAATACAAGGAGGAAGATGGGCCAAAAGAAAATCCAAACAAAAATCAGAAGAATAAAGAGAGAAATTAGTAAAAGAATCTCACATATTGAAAATTGGTAAAAAAGTAAGAGTACCCATGGTAGGCCAACCAAGGTGATCAGGGAAGGCCTCTGTCAAGAAAGAGGGATTTTAGGAGAGACCCACAAGTTGAGAAAGGCTCAGGCCTATGAAAAGCAAGCAGAAGAGTGTTCTGCATAGAGGGAATGTCATGTGCAAAGGCCCTGTGGCAAATAAAAGCTTGGCTTGTTTATGGGAGTGGAGAATTGGGAGCTCAGGAGGGTATGGCATGAGATGATGCTGGAGGGTGGCCAGGGACAGATCACACTGAGCTTTGTAGGGCGAGACAAGGATGGAGATTTTATTCTAAGGGAAATAGCAATCCTTGATGGATTTTTATCAAGGGAGATATGTGATCTGATTATAGCTTGCACGTTAGACTGAGAGGTACGGTAACCAGATGTCCTATTTTGCCTGAGACAGTCCCAGTTTGTTCCTGGTATCTTGGCATAATTATTAATAATGCCCCTTTTCACTCTGAAAAGTGACTTGGTTTGGATGAGTAATTACGTAGTCAACTTCAGTATAGAGGGAACCATGGAAGTGGGGAGACTGGTCAGATGGCAATTGCAGTAACCCAGGTGAGCAATGATGCGGCAGGGAGCAAGGAGGTGAGCATGAGGTCAAGCTGATGGACTAGGGATGAACTTTGGAAGGAGAGTCGCAGGACTTGCTAGTGGATTAAATGTGGGGCAAAGGGAGGGAAGCACCCAGCACGTTCCCCAGTTTCTGGGGTGAGCAAGAGAGAGAGTACTCATGTCATTTATTGACCAGGAGAAGCCTGGGGAGGAAGATTCTAGAGGGAAGGGAGAATGGGAGAGTTCCCCTTGGGACACGGGAAATTTGAGATCTCTGGACGCCACAATCATGGATGTCAAGAGGCCTGTTGGATATACAAGCACGGAGCTCAGAAACGAGGTTCTGAGGTGGAGACATGACTGAATAGCCATCAGCATGTGGATGCTATTTACACTTGTTTTTGAGAGTGTAGAGAAATAAAAAGGGCGAGCCCAGAACCAAGTCTGTGGAGCTTTTAGAGTTTCAGGGAGAGGAGAAAGAAGAGGTCTAAGGAGATAAAGAAAAATAGAAGTAGAAACAAGGAGAGTGTGGGATTGTGAAGCCAGGAGAGAGAAGCTTCCGGGAAGGGGGCAGGGGGCCACTGTGCTGACCATTGCTCAGAGCCCTCCTGCCAGCAGGAGAGAAATGTGTCAGTTGTTTTGGCAACAGAGTGGTCAATGGTGACAAGAGCTATTTTGCTGGAGTGGTGGGGACAGAGGCCAGGCTGGAATGGGCTCAAGTCTCAGTCAGAAGTGAGGGATAAGAAAGTGTGGACAGGCAGCTTTTCAACATTTTGACTATTAAGAGGAAGAGAAAAACATGCAAGAGCAGTTTGAAATGGATTGAAGTCAGGGTTTTCAATGTGGTATTTTATTGGGAAGCAGCTGCTGAGTGCCTGGACCCTGCTGGGCATTGTGCCTGCAAGGATGAACGAGATGGGCTGTCTACCTTAACAAGTCAGGCATTTCCAGGCATAAGTGCTCTCCTGGCCACTTACCCCAAGGGCTAGAGGTCCGGGAAGGAGAGAGTCCCCACTGCCCATCCCCTTGGCCTTGTTCAGCATGTCGCAGGTCCTGGGGTCAGACACACCAGCCTGCAATCCTGGCTCGGCACTTTGGACAAAGTCCTAAGCACATACCTCTAAGCCTCAGCTTCTCCAGCTGAGAACTGCAAAGACTGTCTCCTTGGGTGAATCGAAGAAAGCGTCTACAGTAGAGCACATTCAGCGTTCGAAATGAACAAAAATGGCAGTTTCTATAATCACAATTCACCAGCTTCCCACACCCCAGCAGAGTTCGGATCGCCACCAGTGTGTGCTTCTGTGGAGGCCCCTATTAAGCTGTGTTGTAACTATCTACATATCTGACTTCCCCTCGAGAGCTGAAAGTGGTATTTTATTTGAAATAAACACAGTGAGTTTAAAGATAAGGGAAACTAATATGAGAACTATTCCTTAGGTAAAAGGAGCAGGGACTGGTTACCAGTTGAGTCAGGGGTAGGCTGTGGTGTTGGCAAGAAATAAGCTGGAGTCCCAGATAGAAGTTTCCAGGATAGGGATCCTGGGATTAGGCTTCCCGAGGCAAAGTATCTTCTTGATTGGGAAAGAGGTCCCTGGGGACAAGGCCTGGCAGTAGAGGGGACAGGATACAATTGACTGGGCAGTCAAGTGTCTGGACACAGAGAGGCCTGCGCACAGCAGCAAAAGAACTGGGGAGGCCTGGCCACAATGAAGAAGTGGCGGGTGGTGGCTGCCCAGGACTTGTGCCAGAGCCATGCGTCCAACCATTGAGGAGCCCAGCATGATGCCAATGCTTTGCCAGCTCAGCTTACTCATGAGGAGAAACGGGGCCCACTACAGAGTAGAGGAGCTCATTGGGTCATGTGATGACATGGCATAGCTATAGGTCCGGTGGGGGTCCCTGGGCCCCCATAGTCACAGGCTCATCCCCCACAGTGCTGCTTATCTTTCATACGGCATCAGGTAGGCATTCTTCCAGAGTCTGTCTCAAAGATTCCAGTTTCCAACAACAAATTCAATTTGAAAAACACTGGGCACCTCTGGGTGCCCTTTATCAGTTCCTGGGGACACAAAGCTCCGTGACACTACACCTATCTTTTGGAGGGTGAGCTGTGTGCCCAACAGTGTAGTCCCATGAAAGCAGAGGGAACAGGGAGCTCAGTATTCCTTAGGCAGGCCAGCAGGTCTGAAGTCCTCGGGGTCGTTGCCACTCTGGCCCCATTCCCCAGCTTTCCGGTTGGAATTCAAGTTCTCCAATTCATAGCTGCTGCTTCCAAAGTGTTGCTGGTTTAAGAGTCCTTGAAGATCTTCCCTGACATTGCTGGAAGGAAAGGAGAGAGGAGATTGTCTCCTGGGTCGCTCTAGACAGCTCCACCTCCCAATTCCCTCTCCCTTTCACCAAGGAATGACATTCAGAGGAGGCTGGAAGAGCCCATGCTCAAGAAGGAGGGGCTAAAACTCACGCCCTTGGGCACAGGCCTGAATCGAGTCGTTCTTTCTGTGTCCTGCAACAGAGCTCTGCAGAGACCCCTCCCTTTCTCTTTGGGATTGGGGGAGACACATCCACACCAGCCCTGCTCTGGCTCTGCTGGCCACACAGACCCCAGGAGCAGGGGCAGGAGGAGGTGGGCACCACAGCCCTCCTGACTCTGGAGACAGACAGCTGTGTTC
>NW_025794818.1:0-12436 GCF_021613505.1 Equus quagga
TATGACCAAATATCAAGCACTTTGTTGTGGACCCCATGTCTTATGGACACTTTGCATGGGACCAAATGCCTTCTAATTGGGTAACTACCTTCCAGATCCAGATTTAGAACATTTCCACTCCCCCAGGAAATTCCCTCCTGCGTCTCTCGAATCAATGCCCACCCGCAGAAGTGACCGCTCCCCTGACTTCTGACTCTATCGTTGAGCTTAGCTAGTTCCTATACTTCATGAAAATAGACTTATACCCTAAGAAGGCCTGCTGTGTATCTATGAATATAGCTCAGTTTATTAATCATCTCCTAGTAGTGATCTTTAAGCTGTGCTCCAGAAATATAAGAGCACTCACTTTTCAAAACCTTCACTGGCTTCCCGTTCTGAGTGGACTACGATATTCAAGACAGAAACGACAATGCTTTCCTCCTCCACTGTGATATTCTTAATATTACTCTAGTGACTGGTTCGTAGGAACTTAAAAACACACATTTGGTTAATGAATGCAGTAACCAATTTCTTAAAAGATTGCATTGATACTTAGGCATTTTCTAAGAATTCCTTTTTCCCCATTTTTATGAAGTTCAAGAAGGATGGGAAATGGCAGTATTATTTTTTTGTTATTCCATTTTTCTCTTTCAGGTGATTTATCTCATCAGAAATCCCAGAGATGTTCTCATTTCTGGTTATTTTTTCTGGCGTACTTCATATTTTGTGAAGAAAGCAGAGTCACTGAAAGAGTATTTTGAATGGTTCATCAAAGGAAATGGTGAGTGAATGTAAAATATGGAATATGGGAGGTTGTCAGAGGCCTTTATCAGACCCCATCTTACACCCGACCTGAGATCTCTACAGCTGGGCATCCTGGGGCTACAAGGCTATGTCACCATTGGAACGTCAAATTTTCAAAGTCCACCTTCTCTCCCATAGAGCAGCAGAACCCCAGCCAGCCTTGCAGCTTGCCCCGTCATAAACCGTCCTAGGTATGTTCTGAGTCTCCACGCCTGTCTAATACCAACAGAGAGCAGCTGTATTCTTCTCCTCTCTCCTAATTTGTGACTTTCTGAAATACAGCTTTTCACTGCCTTTCTGGGCAACACAATCTTCACTTTCTACCATTTTTTAGATGCAGCTCTCTACAACTGCCTTAATCCTCTTGTCCAATCTATCTCAAAAATGTATGCATTTAGACTGGCCCTGTGGCCTAGTGGTTAGGTTTGGCATGCTCTGCTTCAGGTTCCAGAAACAGACCTACACCCATCACTGGCAGCCGTGCTGTGGCGGTGACCACATACAAAATAGAGGAAGATTGGCACAGGTGTTACTTCAGGGCAAAAAAAACAAAAACAAAAACAAAACCCAACAGTATACTTTATCCTAAAATCTCTATAGTGTTATTTATGCAGAATTTCTAGACTTTCTCAGATGCCTGAAATTTTGCAATTTTCTGCAAAACTATTTGATGAGTCCCTTATCTCAGCTATGATATGTCTCCTTAGTTTCAGCCGTGTTTCTCTGACAGCCCACAGACATCTTCACTGGAGAGAGGCATAGATACCTCTAGTTCAGTATGTTCAAAACTGAACACATTTCCCCATATCCCAAACTGTTCCCACTGCAGGTTGATCTTAGGAAATAAATAAAACCACCCCTCCCTCAGCATCAATAGGATTCTGTCCTCTTGCAAGTGTCTCCTGTTTTCCATCCCACTCCCCCATGCCCCTCACCACTCCTTTATCTATTTCTTATCCTAGTCCCACGACCTCGATTATTACCTTCCTTCTCATCGCTGCTGAAACGTCTCTGCATTTCTGGAAGTCTTCCTCTTCAATACTATACATAAGAGCATCCTTCCCAGTATCTATTATCTTCTCTCTTTTTGTTCTTAGTACTCATCACCAATGAGTATCTAGTCTATTAATTTTTTTATTGCGTCCTTCTCGCAACTAAAATGTGAGCTCTTTGATTTGCTCCTTCTTGACCCAGGTTCTAGAGTGGTGCTTGCCATACAGTAAGCAGCTGATACGCCTGCATTAAATAATGAATATTTATTTGCCACCCTTCCCTTGGTGCTTGATTGAGCAAACCCACTGTTACTTCTCACCTAGATTCACATAACAGACTCCATACGGGTGTCCACACCTCGTGTTCTTTGGCCCTTCTGGGCTATGTTGCAATCATCTGTTAGATATTGAACAGTTCACATTTCCTGAATTGTTTGCCCTTGGTATAAAGGCCAATCTTCAAGCACACAGCGGTCGTCTTTCTTGTGGAGCTGATCCTGGCTGAACTCTTCCCTCCTGTCTCCTCATGTCCTTCAGGTTACTCTTTCAGAAAAAAAGGCAAAAATGAAATCCTAGGGTGGAAGCCCGGACATGAAGAGAGCAATTCCCTCACTGATATTGTATTTGATTTTGCCATTTGGTGCATAAAGTAGTCCGAATGGTGTTTTGACTGTCACCAGGAATCCAGGAAGGTCCAACCAATAGTGGTGGGTGATGAAGCCGTATCCTGTAAACCTCGCCACTGTCTCAATATCTTACTTTCTGTCATTTAAAACTCACACACGGGCCTCTTTCTTATCCAGTCAAGAAGCACTAACACCAGAATCTCTATTGATAGCAACTAATCTCAATAGCCTGAGTTGCCTGCAGCCCTGTAGAAGGTTGATCCAAAACCATTCCCCTAAACCAATGAAGAAGCCCTGGGAATTTAAGTCGCAGGAAATATTGTCCTTAGACCCAGGCAAGAGGAGTCCCTGCTCTGGGCGCTGGGATAGAGCAGAGCTCTGGATCATATATGAAACAAAGGCTTAGGGGATCTCTGCTCTGGACACACTTCCCCCCCAGCAAGGTAAAGAGTCTATAGGATTCCTGGAGTTTGTGACCCTGTCATCACCCATGCTCTGGGAACCTTGAACCCTAGAATGTCCTCTGCAAAATGCCTAAAGCATGCTTTCATGGCCTATGTGGTCCTCTTCCCTACGTCCTACCTCCCAAGGCAGACTATACCAGCACCATGAGTACTACTAGATTAGGCTCAGCCAAGGGGAGAAGCAAAATGAATGACCATAATTGCTCCTTGCAAGCATCGCTGAAGCCATTAGGTTTATGGTCATTACTTTCCCAACACTTTGAATGCCCAAAGCTGGAAATTAAATTAGGTGTTTCAGCTCCTATTCAAAATAATGCTTCTCTGGTGCTCATGTGCGTGACTTTCTTTCTGGTTTATATATCTGAGCATAGAACTGCTTAGGCATAGCAAATATGAATTTTCAATTTAAAAAAATAATATCAAACTATTTTCCAGAGTAGTTGTACCAGTTTATATTCCCAGAAATAGCATATGAGAGTTCCTGTTACTCCGTATGCTCAGTGACATTCATTATTGTCAGTATTTTTTGTGATAGTCATTATAGGAATTTTACAGTGTAATTAGTGGAGATTGGCATATTTTACTTTATCTCCTCACTTATAGACATTGTTTATCCCTCCTTTTATCTGAAGCTCTTTTAATGTCTATGTGATCTTTTATAATATTTTTCTGCAAAGAGCTTGAAACTCTTTTTTAGATGTATTTCATTTCTTCTAGATTAATGACATCTTAAAATTACATTTTCCAGTAGTTTGTGCCTGATTTGGGGATGGAACTGATTTTGAGTATTGATTGGGTATTCACCAATGTGAATGAACTCTCTTCTTAATCCTCATTGTTTCCCTGTAGGTTCTTCTTGATTTTCCATGAGGTATAGACATAACCTTTAAGTAATGACTGTAATCTCCATTCTAATACACATATGTTGTCCTTATTTTTTCCTGTGTTATCTCATTGGCCAGGGCTCTGGAACAGTGTTGGATAGAAGTGATGATAGTGTTAATACCTGCCTTGTTCTTAATTTTAAAGATAATTACTAAAAAAGGTTATATTTCAACTTTATTGATAAATATAATTTATATATTTAAAACTGGTTATTTGATATACCTATATATTGTTTAGTGATTACAAAGATCAAGATAATTAACACATCCATCACATCACGTAGTTAAATCTTTGCATTTTTGTGTAGTGAGACAGCTTAAATCTATTCTCAGCAACTTACAAGTACAAAATACTAAATATTACCTATAGTTACCATACTACACATGGGATTATCAGAAATTCTTCTCCTTATAACTGAAAATATAACTGACTAGAATAATATATATACATATAACATTAACCATTCATCCATCGAAGGACATTTAGGTTGTTTCCACATGTTAATTATTGGAAATGCAGAACAATGCTGAAATGAACATGGATCTTCGGATATCACTTCAAGATACTGATTTCAATCCTCCAGATATATACCCAGGAGTGGGATTGCAGCATCAATGGTAGCTCTATTTTCAAATTTTGGAGGACCCTCATCCTGTTTTCCTAATGGCTGTACCAAGTTACATTCCTACCACCAGTATATAAAGGAGTCCCATTTCTCCACATCCTCACCAATGTTTATTTATTATCTTTTTGATAATAGCCATCCTAACAAGTGTGACGTGAAATCTCACTGTGGTTTAGATCTGCCTTTCCTTGATAGTTATTGACATTGAGCACATTTTTATACACATACGGGCCAATGTGTGTCTTCTTTGGAACAATATCTAATCAGATCCTTGCCCATTTTTTAATTGGTCTATTTGATTTTTGCTATTGCGTTGTATGAGTTCTCCATATTTGGAAGATTAACTTCTTATCAGACATATGATTTGCAACTATTTTTTCACATCCCGTAGGTTGCCTTTTCAAGTGGCTGATTGTTTCCAGTGCTGTCAGAAGCTTTTTAATTTTATGTCGTCACTCTTGTTTATTTTAGCTTTTGTTGCCTGTGCTTTGGTGTCTTAGCCAAGAAATCATTGCCAATCCAATGTCGAGGGTCTTTGCCCTGTGTTTTCTGCTAGGAGTTTTATGGTTTTAGGTCTTTTGTTTCAGTCTTTGATCCATTTCAAGTTAATTATTGTGAGTGGGATAAAATAAAGGTCTGTTTTCCTTCTTTTTCATGTGGATATTCAGTTTTCCCAACACCATTTATTGAAGAAACTATTCTTTCCTCATTGTGTGTTCTTAGTGCCCTCGTCAAAAATTAGTTGACAATACATGTGTGGGTTTACATCTGGACTCTCTATTCTATTCTACTGGTCTATGTGCCTGTTTTGATGCCAGTACCATGCTGTTTTGATTACTATAGCTTTGTAATAATCCTTCAAATCAGGGAGTGTGATGCCGCCAGCTTCGTTCTTCTTTCTCGAGGTTGCTTGTCTATTTGGGGTCTTGTTGGTTTCATATAAATTTTATGAATTTGTTTCTACTTCTGAAAAGATACTGTTAGAATTAACATAAGAATTGCCTTGAATCTGTAGATTACTTTGGATACAATAGACATTTCACAATATTACACTTCCAACCCAAGAACACAGGATACCTTTCCATTAATTCGTGTCTTCTCGATTTCCTTCTTCAATGTCTTACAGTTTTCAGTATGTAAGTTTTTCACCTCCTTGGTTAAGTTTATTCCAAAGTATTTTATTCCTTTTGATGCGATTGTAAATGGGATTGCTTTCTTAATTTCTCTTTCAAATGCGTCATTTCTAGTGAATAGAAACACAACTGTTTTCTGTAAGCTGATTTTCTTTCTTGGAACTCTACTAAGTTCTATTATTAGTTCTACCAGGTTTTGGGGAGAGTTTTTAGGATTTTTTTTATATATACCAGATCATGTCATCTGAAAGTAAAGTTAATTTTCCTTCTTCCTTTCTGATTCAGATATTTTTGTTGCCTAACTATTGTGGTTAGGACTTCTAAAGTCATATTGGATGGAAATGGTGAGGGGACATCCTTGTCTTTCTCCTGGTCTTAGAGGAAATTCTTTTAACTTTTCACATTGAGTATAGTATTCGCTGTGGACTTCTCCTGTTTGACCTTTATGATGATGAGGAACGTTCCTTTTGTACCTGATTTGTTGAGATCTTTTATTATGAAAATGTTGAATTTTGTCAAATGCTCTTTATGTATCTACTGAAGTTCTCATACAATTTTTATCCTTTGTTCTGTTAATGTGGTGTATCACATTAATGATTTGCATATATTGAAACATCCTTGCATCCCATGATGTATGATCATTCTAATGTGCTGTTAAATTCGGCTTGCTAATATTTTAATGAGGATTTTTGCATCTATATTCATCAGGAATAATGATCTGCTCTTTTCTTTTCTTATAGTGTCCTTCTCTGGCTTTGGCAGCACGGTAATGCTGGCCTCATAAAATGCGTTTGGGAGTGTTCTCCCTCTTCAGTTTTATCGAAGTTAGAGGGAATGGGTTTTAATTCTTTTTAAAATATTTGCTGGAATTTACCAGGAAACCATGTGATATTGGGCTTTTCTTTGTTGGAAGATTTTTGATTTCTGGTTCAATCTCATGACTTGTTATTGGACTATTCAGATTTTCTGTTTCTTCATGATTCAGTCTTGGTAGGTTGTATGTTTCTAGGAATTTATCCATTTCTTCTAGGTTACCCAAATTGTTAGCATACAATCCTTCATAGTAGTCTTTTATGATCCTTTGTGTTTCTGTGATAACAGTGGTAACGGTTCTCCTTTCATCTTTTATTTATTTGAGTCTGTTCTGTTTTTTTCCTATTCTACCTAAAGGTTTGTCAATTTTGTTTATCTTTTTAAAAAGCGAGGTCTTACTTTTGTTAATCTATTCTATTGTTTTCTTGTCTCTGTTTCATTTTTTTCCTGCTCTGATCTTTGTTATTTTCTCCCTTCTGCTAAATTTGAGCTTAGTTTCTTCTTCTCTTTCTAGTTCTTTGAGCTGTGAAGTTAAATTTTTTTGTTTGAAATCTCTTGTTTTTTCCTTAACACTGGTGTTTATAGCTATAAAAGTCCCTCTTAGAACTGCTTTTGCTGCATCCCATAAGTTTTGATGTGTTGTGCTTCCATTTTTCTTTGTTTCATGGCATTTTCTAACTTCCTTTTAATTTCTTCTTTGATTCATTGGTTTTTCCTTTCTCCTGGATTTACATTTTTATTCATAAAGTATAACTTAGACTAGATCTATCATTACAAAAGTGGTAAGTTACCCCATTATTTTGCCTGAAAATGTCTTTCCTTGAAATTCATTCTTGAAAGATGCTGTAACTAAGTAGAATTCTCAGTTGATAATTAATTTTCCACCAGACTTTGGAGTTAAGAATGGCTCAGGCATGGTAGACAGACATTGAAAATTATAAAATAGTTAGTATGTGGAGGATAGAGTGAGAAGACTGGTCTCACTAGAATATAATGTAACATATAGAAAAAAGGCAGTTTTCAAGGAAACATGCCTGAGAATTTCCTGAATTGATGAAATCTCAGTTTAAAGAGTCACAATTAGCCTCAAAAAGAATTATTACAAATAAATCTTTGCCTAGTCTCTGGGAGAGTTGTACTAGAAAAAGGGAAAGAAAATCTGAAATCAGAGGAAAGACAGATGATATCCAATGGAACAATAATTACAATAGCAAGAGGAAGGGAAGAAGACAGAAAAATAACTTCAAGGGCTGTGGGAAAGACATATCAAGCAAAAATTCTAAACACGGAACAGATTAGAGGCAGCAAGAATACCATTCTTAAGGCCACATGGCTCTCTAGATAGGATCTTCTTAGAGACCCTTGAAAACTGGTACAGAGCCTGCTCCAAAGGAACAAGGCTCATTACAGGGTAAATGCATGAAGTTGGAGAATAGTTTTCCATCTTTACTCTCATTCATTCAGCAAACAGTTAGGAGAGGCCTAAATGTGCCAGACATTGTGTTATTAACTGTGCACAAAAGAGTGAACATCATAGGTGGATTTTTCCTTTCATAGAGTTTGTAAACACCTGTTCTTTCTACCTCCCCAATATGCAGTGATATATGGATCCTGGTTTGACCACATTCATGGCTGGATGTCCATGAGAGGGAAGGAGAACTTCCTGATACTGAGTTATGAAGAGCTGAAACGGGTAACTATGGTCCTTGTGGTTAGCACACAACCTCTCACCATCATCTTCACTCCTATGACTTCCCTCCATTCCTCTGCATCTCTATTCCACCTTCTCAGTCAAAGTTTAGACTTGTGTAGGGTCATCAGGAGTGAGAACAGCTCCCTGTCTTCATTGCCCTACATCTGGTTGACACTGCCCAAGCTCCATGCCCTTTTTCCATGTGTTCATCTTTGTTTCATCTTACAACATCTAAAGGTGTTTCTTCATAAGTACAATTGCTTTTGCTCACACTGGGAATGGTTCTAAAATTTCTAGGAGTAGGACACATGATGCTGCTGATAACCTAGGGTGGGAGGGGAGTGAGGAAGAAGATGGGACTAAAAGAAAAAAGTCAGGTTCCAGAGGTGTGTCCAACTGCCTGAAATCCCAGATTGACTGATAGAAGAAAGATAAAGCCAGTCTGTGTAATTACTCTCACAGGCCAAGTCTCGACTGAACAGTGATGGGCAGGAGAAGTGGTCAGTTGATGCTCTAAGCCAGGAAGGAGAATTAAACCATTGGAAGAAGAACTTGGCCTATTAATGGTATCCCAGAGAAAAGAAGAAATAATGTAAATGCAAGCTTTTCCCTTTGAGAAACAAATCATTTCCCATCCTCTTTCTCTGTCCAATTCTCTGTGACCCCCACATGAATTTCAGCTTTTACAAAGAAGCCTTTTGTAATAAGTTTTACTCCCTCAGGTACATTACCTTCCTGTGATTATGCTTTCAAGCCACAAAATCAACTTGTATTGGAGTAATTTCTACAGTTGTGTGTCTTCTGCTTAGATCCTTATGGGGGCTCATGGGATAAAGAAACATTTTAAAGCATTGCAGCTCTACGAGGAAAGTCTACGATACAAAGCAAAGTTTTTCTGGTTTAAGTCATTGTTTTTGGTAATCTCCCAGGATCATGAGTCAAGTACTAATTACTGAGATGATGTAGAAGAAGATATTGTGAAAATCTGTGTGTTATTCAAATCTTAATTATGTAAAACAACGTGAATCAATGGCACGGCCAGGATTTGAAGTCAATCTCTTGGATCTTTGTCAAGTTCTCCCTCAATCTCTCCTCAATCAATCCTCATCATAATTGTCTAGAAGCCTTCCTACAAGTCTCTTTAGAAAACCCAGGCCCTGTATTTTGTGTTAAGGGATCCTGAACTCAATTCTACTGGGAAATCCATATGGATCTGGCACCTTTGTATCCTTGGTGCTCCTTCCTCTTTACGTTTGCCCTTCCTTCCTCCTAGTCACAACCAATCAAGCGCTTCTTGCTTCTCACGTTGTTCTTCTCTTCCTCCCTCCTCTCCTCCTTCTCCTCACATTGTTGTTTCCTCATTCTCACCTCCTTACCTATGTTCTTTCTGTTTCATATCCTCTCTCTTGTTTTTTCTTCTTCTAGGACACAAGAAGCACTGTAGACAAGATCTGCCAATTCCTAGGCAGGAAATTAGAACCAGAAGAAATGAACTCACTCCTCAAGAATAGCTCCTTTCAGGTCATGAAAGAAAACAAGATGTCCAATTATTCCCTCCTGCGTGGTCAGTTTTTAGATGAGAATGGAATACTACTGAGAAAAGGTAAAAGAAACTGCTCTGCCTTCAAAATATATCGGGATACGTGGAGGACATACTGGTGATAACAGCAGAGCACTATCAGGTGGGACTAGGCAGTGTTTGAATTCATCAAGTCTAGTTGTTCACCATTCAGAGAACTCCTCATGTGCCCTTATCACAAAGTCTCTTTTCACAGCATTGATGTGGGCTTCAGGCGCTTGGAGGACGTTGACTAGGCTGCAGTGGTCATCTGACTTTTGAGAGGTCATTCAGATTCTCTCTCCTCAGAATTTGACATGGGGAATATTCATTCCACAAACACTGACCAGGCTAATTCACTACTCCTGCAACTTGCCAGCTGGGATTGACCTGGGAAGTGAGGGCAGGATTGGAGATGGTCATGTTGGTGCTACCGCACTGGTGATTTAGCACAGAGAACTATCCTGAATAAAGAAATATGGAAAGAATGAGTTAACCGAGAAAAGGAGAGGAGAGACTTTTCACTTAGCTGAGAGCCTGTCTTGCTATCAGACGATATCAGACCCTCTGTGAGGAAAGATTAATGGTGTCCGTATCCTTGGGCACAAGATGAATGAAGAGTGTCTACTGAATGGAATAGGAGCTTAATTTCCCAGAACGCCATAGTTCAAATACATCCAGGATGGTGATTCATGGAAGGAAGAAATTAAATTACTCAAAAGACCTCAGTCAGGAGGCAGTTGCCACCCAGGGCAGGGGGGGTGGTGACCCACCACCCCAGTAGGCCAGGAGATCAGACCATCAACACCAAGAGGCTCATTGTTGATCTTACAATCTCTTGGAAGTTGTCCTGCTAGGGTTTGGAATTGCTTGGCACCTGTGATCTCTTTCTGCTTTCTGAGTTCTCCCTATTGGAATTGGAATATTTATCCTATGCCTTTCCTACCATTGTATTTTGGAAGCAGGTAATCTGTTTGCTTCCCAGGTTCACAGCTGGAGAAGAATCTTGCCTCAGGATGAATCCTACCTCAAATCTGACCCATGCCTGATTTACATGATATTTTGCTGACTTTTGGACTTAAAGTCGACGTTGGAATGAGTTTAGACTCCGGGCAGTTCGGACAGGTGGATGCATTTTGCGTGTGAAAAGGACATGAATTGGGGTTGGGGGGGCAAAAGAAGAAGTATGATGGCCTGAATTATGCCTCCTCGAAATTCAAATCTTGATTTCCTAACGCCTAGTACCTCAGAATGTAACTGTATTTGGGAATAAGGTCTTTAACGAGGTAATTAAGTCAAAACGAGGTCTATAGGTTCCTCCTAATCCATAAGACTGGTGTCTTTGTAAGAAGAGAAAATTGGGACACAGGAACATGCTCACACAAAGAGAAGATCCTGTGAAGACAGCCATCTACATGCCAAGGAGAGGAGCCTGCAGAAGAAACCAACCCTGCTGACACCTGGGTCCTGGACTTCTAAGCTCCAGATTGTGAGAAGATACATTTCTGTCATTTAAAAAATAATACCTCTAGCAATCCCCGTCTTTGACACTTTACTAAACTTGAAGTAAATTGAATACCTAGCATAGAGAGATTGTCTATTCTTAGGTTTCCTTTTATGCATCAGGGTTTGGCAGATTTTAAATTTTATATTTATGTACAATGCTTGTGAGAAATGGCTAAAAGGACAAAAGATGGTTATTTAAGAGAGAAAGGCAGTGGAAATTAATAACCCAGGTTTTTGGCAGGGATAAAATAGAGTGGATGCAATCAAATTTGGTGTATAATTCAATGAGTACACCTACCATTTCTTCTAGTCTAGGATGACTCCTCTGAAGGCAATCATATTGGATTTCAACATTTTCCAGTTACTCATGGATTTGTTATATGGCATAGAGATTTGGGAGGGATCGATACAGTAATGATAAGAACAGTTAAAGCTACAGTGTGATTATTATTGCTAAGCTGGTGGTCTGACTCTACACGTCGCTTATAACTGAATCATCATGACAATCTCATGAGGGATTATTTTCCTCAGAAAAGTATAATAAATGATGCAGCTAGGAAGACACAAATCCCTTTGATAGCTGATCTCTGATGCTGGAGACTAAGCATAACCGCCATGGTTTAGGACTTCAATATTCTAGGACCGAGTAGACTAAGAATAGTTGAGTGGGTGAAAGAAAGAAAAAGAAAGCAAGAAAGAAAGGGATGAAAAGGGATAATATCCTGCTTCTGTGTCCCACATCTGATCTGTGCCCTTTCTTTCATCAGAAAGGCATATACAGGTCAAGAGTAATCTTAAAATTAATAATATCAGTTATAACTCAATAATTTTTATATAAATTACGACATAATGAAAAAACATATAAAATATTGGCTGTTTTTGGTCGAGGGTTATTCTGTTCCACCTCCTTTCATGATGTTTGAGACACTTTCCTGCTCAGGACACAAGAAAAAGACTTTTATTGTCCCTCAACGAGAACACTTAGGAGAGTCCTGGATGTTGAAGTCGCTGTTAGTAGAGACCCACTAGATTTTCAGGTAAAAGCAATAGTTTTCCCTAATCGACTGTGGTTATTATTATCCTTGATGATTTTTTTTCTAAAGGATGATGACTGGCATGGATTAGACGTTCTATAACTTTTGATGAATAAACAAAATGAAGAATTAATTTTTAAAACAATATAATAATTAATTAAAGAAGTGTGGTATAAAGTGTAATAAGCAACAAGCTGCTGACACTTTGGCCTCCCTGTTATGATGTATCTAAACATATTATGTGTCCGAATATGAGAATCATTGAAGTAGAGCTGTCAACACTAGAACAGTGAGCATCCTAAGGATGACCTGGAGCTCTAATGG
>NW_025794819.1:0-1335 GCF_021613505.1 Equus quagga
AGGTGTCACACATGCTGGAACCAGGTCTTGGACACGACTGAACCAAGTGACGGACAAGCCTGAACTACCTGATGAATTCATCGTAACCACTTTTAGGATGCGCCAGAACCATCTGCTGGACATGCTGGAAGCACTTGCCAAACACACTGGAGCCAGGTGCGAGACACACTGGAACCGCCTGCTGGACACGCTGGAACCCCAGGCCAGACATACTCAAAGGACACGCCGGCCATGCCGAACCACTTCCTGGATACACCCGGACCACCTGCCGGACAACCCCAAAGCACCTCCCGGAGAGGACTGAATCACATGCCAGACACTCCCAAACCATCATTCAGACACGTCAGAACCACGTTTCAGAAATGCCTGGACCACAGGACGGCCATGCCTGGACCATCTGCTGGACGCACCTTGACCAGCTGACAGACACTCCTGACCCACCGGCCGTACACGCCAGAAACACCTGCTTGACTCACCGGAACCACCTGCCTGACATGACAGAACCACCTTCTGGACACACTGCAACCACCCCGGGATATGCTGCAACCCACCACCCGACATGACTGATCCACCTGCTGGACAGCACTGATCCACCTGCGAAACACGGCGGAATCACCAGCCTGACACCCCAGAACCAACTGCCAGACATGCTGGAATCACCTCTCACATATGGCAGAATCAGGTACCGGATACCCTGAAACCACCTGCCGAATATGCCAGAACCAGTTGCCAGACATGGTGGAAACACCTGGTGGCCACGTCCAAATCACCTGCTGAATACACCGAAACCATCTGCTGGACACAGCCGAGCCACCTCTTGGACTCGCCGGAACCATCTGCTGGTTACGCCAGAAACAGGTCCAGGGCAGGCCAGAACCAGGTGCTGGACAAGCCTGAAGCAGCTGCCATACCAGCCTGGACAACCTGCTGGACCAGCGAGGACCACTTTATGGACATCCCAGAACCACATGCCAGACGTGCTGGAGCCAGGTGCCGGACACACCGGAACCACCTGATGGACATGCCTGAACCACCAGCCAGGCTTGAGGGAAACACCTGCCAGACACGCCAGAACCACCTGCCGGATACGCCAGAAACAGGTGTTGCACACACAGAAACAAGGTGCCGGACACGACTGAACCACCTGCTGGATACGCCAGAAACAGGTGTTGCACATACCAGAAGCAGGTGCTGGACATGACTGAAGCACCTCCCCGAACAAGACTGAACCAGCTGCTGGACATGATTGAACCACCTGCCTGATGTTCCGTAACCACCTTCAGAATGCGCCAGAACCATCTGGTGGACATGCCGGGACCATCTGCCGAACACACC
>NW_025794819.1:1435-7970 GCF_021613505.1 Equus quagga
GTTCAGGCTGGTTTAGCAGGTGGTTCATGTGTGTCCGCCAGCTGTTTCAGGCGTGTCCAGCACTTGGTTCTGGCCTGTGCTGGACCTCTTACTGGTGTATCCCTCACATGGTTCTGTCATGTCTGGCACATGGTTCTAGCATATTCGGCAGGTGGCTTCAGTGTACCGGGCGCCTGGTTCTGGCGTATCTGACAGTTGGTTCCATGGTGTCTGGCAGGTGGTTCCTGTGTGTCTGGCAGGTGGTTCGGGTACATTCTTAAGGTGGTACCGGCGTGTCCGGCAGGTCGCTGCTGTGTGTACAGGACCCGATGCCATTGTGTCGAGTTGGTGCTTTCAGAGTGTCCAGGTGCTGGTTCCGGTGTGTCTGGCAGGTGGTTCAGTCATGTCCGGTGGGTGATTCCGGTGTGTCCGGCAGGTGTTTCCCACGTTTTATGGAAATTGGTTCTGGCATATCCAGGACGTGGTTCCAGTGTATCTGGCAGGTGATTTTGGCGTGTCCGGCAGGTTGTTCCGACATGTTAGGCTGGAGGTTCCGGCTTGTGTGGCAGGTGTTTGTGGGGTGTCTGTCACCTGGTTCTGGTGTCTTTGGCAGGAGGTTTCAGTGTATCTGGCACCTGGTTGCGTCATATTCAACAGGTGGTTCCAAAGTGTGTGGCAGGTAGTTCCTGTGTGTCTGGCATGTGGTTCTGGTATGTTAGGAAGATGGTCCCAGCATGTCCGTTGGGTGCTTCTGGCATGTGCAGGAGTTGGTTCTGGAGTGTCAGAGTCATGGTTCCAGTGTGTCCGGTGGGTGGTTTCAGGTGGATCTGGCGTGTCCAGTTGGTGCTTCAGGTGTGTCTGGAGTGTCATTCAGGCATGTCTGTGTGGTGGTTGCAGAGTGTCTGGCAGGTGGTTCCCACGTGTCTGTCGGGTTTTTCCGCCATCTAAGGGGCCTGGTTCCAGCGTATCCGGCAGGTGATTTTGTCGTGTCTGGCAGGTGGTTCCAGCGAGTCAAGCACGTGGATTTGGCATGTTCGGCAGGTGGTTCAGGCATGTCCAGCAGGTGGTTCAGGTCTGTCCGGGAGGTCGTTCCAGCATGTCCGGCACATGGTTCTGGCATATGTGAGAGGTGGTTCCAGCATGCCCTGCGTGTGATTCCAGAGTGTCCATCAAGTGGTTCTGGCATATCCGGCAGGTGATTTCGGCGTGTGAGTCAGGTGGTTCTGGCATGTCCTGCAGGTGCTTCTGGCGCATTCTGGACCTGATTCTAGCATCTGTGGTGGGTGGTTCCAGAGTGTCCAGATGATGGTTCCGATGTGTCCAAAAATTGGTTCCAGCCTGTCAGTCAGGTGGTTCTGCTGTGTCTGGAATGTCATTCCCTGTTGTCCTGCATTTCGTTCTGGTATGTATGATGATTTGTTCCGGAGTATCCAGAATTTGGTTACATCGTGTCCGGCTTGTGGTTCTGGCATTTTAGTCACATGGTTCCGTCGTGTCTGGAACATGATTCTGTCTTGTCTGACCTGTGGTTCCAGCGTGTCCCTTGACTGGATCAGGGTTGTCTGTCGGCTTCTTACTTCCTGTTCAACAGGTGTTTCTGGCATGCCCATGAACTGGTTCCTGTGTGTCTGGCAGGTGGTTCTAGTTTGTCCACCACATTGTTCCAGCACATTTGGATGGTGGTTGTAGGGGGTCCGGCAGATGGCTCAGGTCTCTCCAGCAGGTGGTTCAGGTTGCCCGGCAGGTGGTTGAGTCGTGTCCAGCACCTGGATCTGGCTTATCTGGCAGATAATGCTGGGGTGCCCGGCAGGTGGTTCTGGACTGTCCACCAAGTGATTCATACGTATCGGGCAAGTGCTTCATTCTTCTTTGATAGGTGGTTCAGGCCTGTCCAGAAGGTGGTTCCGGCGTGTCCGGCACCCAGTTCTGGCATATCTGACTGGTGGTTCTGGCGTGCCCAGCATGTAGTTCCAGAGTGTCTGTCAAATGTTTCAGGCGTATCCGGCAGGTGGTTCTGTCTTGTCTGGCAGGTGGTTCAGTTTTGTCTGGCAGGTGGCTCTGGCATGTCTGGCCAATAGTACTGACATGTCATTCATGTGGTTCCAGTGTGTCCAGCAGGGGGTTCCTGTGTGTCTGGCATGAGTTGCCGGTATGTCTGTAATGTGGTTCTGACGTGTCCGGTGGGTGCTTCCGGGGTGTCTGGCAGTTAGTTCCCGCATGTCTGGTGGGTGATTTGGCGTGTCCAGGAGCTGATTCTGTCGTGTCTGGTTGGTGGTATCAATGTTTCCGGGTGGTGGTTCCGGCATGTCTGGCAGGTTTTTCTGGCCTGTCTGGAAGATGATTCTGGCGCATTCTAGACTTGATACCAGCGTGACCAGCAGGTGATTCACACAAGTCTGGCAGGTTGTTCAGGCTTGTCCAGCAGGTGGTTCTGGTGTTTCCAGCACCTGGTCCCGGCATATCCAACGTGTGGTTCCAACGTGTCCGGTGTTTGCTTCTGGGGTGTCTGGCAGTGGATTCCTACATTTCCGGTGGGTGATTCCGGCATGTCCGGCAAGTGGCTACAGCGTGTCGGAGACCTGATTGCATCGGGACGGGTTGGTGGTTTCAGCATGTCCAGGTGGTGGTTCCAGCATTTCTGGCAGGTATTTCCAGTCTGTCCGGAATTTGGTTATGGCATATCTGGGACCTGGTCCTGGCACATCTGGCCGGTGATTTCAGTGTGTCCAGCAGGCTGCTGCGGCATGTCTGGCAGGTGGTTCTCACTTTTCTGGCAGGTGGATCTACTGTGTCCGGCACCTGGTTCTGGCATATCCAACAGGTGGTTCCAGAGATTCCGGCAGGTGGATCCAGGGTGTCAGGTAGGTGGTTCCGGCATGTCCGGCCACTGGTTCAGCCGTGTTTGGTGGGTGGATCAGTGCTATCCAGCAGGTGGATCAGTCGTGTCTGGCGGTTGGTTTCTGCATATCTGGGGGTTGTTCCGGCCTGTCAGTCAGTTGGTTCCAGTGTGTCCAGAAGATGGTTCCGTTGTGTCCGGTGGGTGATTTTCCACTTCCTGTATGTGATTCCAGCATGTCCAGAAGGTGCTTCCAGCCTGTCCGAGACCTGATTCTGGAGTCTCCAATGTCTGGTTCCAGAGTGTCTGGGTGGTGGTTCCGACATGTCTGGCATTTGGTTCTAGCGTGTCAGGCAGGTGGTTCACTGCCGGGAGCCATCAGCCTAAAAGTTAAGCCTCTGCCTTGTGACACGGGCCAGGAGAGAGATGAGGGGACGCACGGCGACCCTCAAGGGAATCTACCAGGCTGCCCCTGCAACAAGTCTCCCTAGTACTTTTGACTTTCCTGCTTCTGCTTACTCTGTTCTACACCTGGCGTTATTTCAGGGGAATTCAGCCCGGCCCTGGGAATGAGAATGATACAATACAATATTCTAGGGAAAGTTCTGGGGAAAAACATCTACTAGGGAAAGAACATTCTGACCCGTCCTTCGGTCAGGTGAAGCGATGGGAGTGGAGAGGGAACAAAGAAATCTGTGGCCCCCACAGATCTCTCTGGGAGGACGGTGGTTGCCGCGGCCCATTGAGTCAGGAGGCCGCTGGGGGTAGCCTCCTTGAAGTACAGAATTACAGAAGCTTGACTCCCCCCGGGCCTGCACACAATCAATTGCTCTTAGGACTATTGTCTACCTTACAATCAATTACTCTTAGGACTGTTTACCTTGCAAAAACCCGCTTACGTGAGCCAAAGATATGTACTGGGACTGTTTCATGAAATCATCCTTGCATACCCTGAGCCCTATATAAATCATACATACACAAAATAAACTTAGACTTGGACACTAAACTCCTTGTCTCACTGCCTCCTCCCTCGCCGACGCCGTCCATCCCTCAGGAGACCCTGTTTGGCTGGGGCTGGACCCCGGCAGTTCACATGTTTCTGTTGGATGGTTCCGGTGTGTCCAGTGGGTAGTTCTGGCATGTCCGGCAGGTTGTTCAGGCATGTCTGTCAGCTGGTCCAGGTGCATCAAGCACATGGTCAAGGAATGGCCCTTCTGAGGTCCACATATTTCTGAAACATGGTTCTCATGTGTCCAAAAGGTGTGTTGGGCATGTCTGGCAGGTGATTCAGGCCTCTCTGGGCAGGGCTTTCAGGGTGTCCGGCACATGGTCCAGGTTGGTCTGGCAAGTGGTTCCTGCATGTCGGGCATGTCGTTCCAGTATGTTTGGCCTGTGGTTCCGGCGTGTCCAGCAGGTGGTTCTGGAGTGTCCGCTACCTGGCTCTGGCATGCTGCGCAGGTGATTCCGGCATGTCCGACTGATGGTTCCAGTGCATGCTGAATGAGATTATGGCACGTCAGGCAGTTGGTCCTGTGGTGCCCACCAGGTGGTTCAGGCTGGTCAAGCAGGTGGTTCAGTCGTGTTCAGCACCTGGTTCTGGCATGTCTGACAACTGTATTTGGCATATCAGGCAGGTGGTCCCAGTGTGTCTGGCAGGTGGTTCATGCAAGGCTGTCAGGGGGTTCAGGCTTTTCCAGCATGTGTTGCAATCGTGTCCAGCACCTGGTTTTGGCATGCACGACACATGTTTCTGGTGTATAAGGCAGGTGGCTCAATCGTGTCTGGCAGGTCTTCAGTCATGGCCGGCACCTGGGTTCAGCATGTGCAAAAACTGTTTCAGGCATATCCAGCATGTGGCTCCAGCATGTCCAGCAGGTGGTTCACACTAGGATGTGAGGTGGTTCAGGTGTGTCCAGCAGGTGGTCCTTGTGTGTCAGGCATCTGGTTCCAGCATGCCCGGAATGTGGATCTGGAATGTCGGAATCACCACACACACATGCCAGAACCACCCATCACACTTGCCAGAAACAACTGCTGGGCACGCAAGAAGCACCCACTGGAAATGACGGAACCACCTTCCGAACGTACCAGAATCACATGCCAGACACACATTAGCCAACTGCCAGGCACGCCAGAACCACCTGTTGGATAAGCTTGAACCAGGTGCCAGATACACTGAAACCACCTGACGAATATGCCAGAACCAGGTGCTGGATACAGTGGAACCTGGTGCCCTAGGGCCAGAACCACCTGCTGGACAGGCCGGAACCACCTGCCAGACTTGTGGGAACCACCTGCCGGACACGCCGGAATCACCTGCCAGATAGGCTAGAAAATGTGTCTCACATGCAGAAACCAGGTGCTGGACATGAGTGAACCACCTGCCAGACATGCGGGAGCCATCTAACCGATATGCCAGAAACAGTTGTAGCACACACCGGAACCATGTGCTGCACACGACCGAACAAAGTGACGGACAAGCCTGAACCACCTGCTGGACATGACTGAACTACCTACCGGACATGCCAGAGACAGGTGTTGAACGTGCCAGAAGCAGGTGCTGGACACGACTGAACCACCTGCTGAGCAAGACTGAACCAGCTGCTGGACATGATTGAACCACCTGCCGGATATGCCATAACCACCTTCAGGATGCACCAGAAACATCTGGTGAACATGACCCAACCACCTGCCGAACACGCCGGAGCCAGGTGCCAGACACACCCGGACCACCTGCCAGACACCCCAAATCACCTCCTGGAAACGCCTGAACCACCTGCCTGACATGCTGGAACCAACTGCCGGACACATCAGAACCACCACAAGGACACTCTGGAACCACCCACTGGAGACAGCAGAGTAAGGTCCTGGCACGCCGCAAGCACCTGCCACACATGCTGGAACCAGACGCGGGACCGCCAATATTGGGTTGGTGGTTTCAGCGTGTCTGTCTGGTGGTTCCAGCGTGTCCGGCAGGTTTTTCCAGGACCTGGTTCTGGCATATGCGGCAGGTCATTTGGGCACGTCCAGCAGATTGCTCCAGCGTGTCAGGCAGGTGGTTCTGGCTTGTCCGGCAGGTGGTTCTGGCATGTCTGAGAGGTGGTTCTGGCGTGTCCAGCATGTGGTTCCAAAGTGTCCATCAATTGGCCCTGGCATATCCAGCAGGTGATTTTGGCATGTGAGTCAGGTGGTTCTGGCGTGTCCTGCAGGTGCTTCTGGCACTTTCTAGACCTGATTCTTGCATCTGCATTGGGTGGTCCAGAGTGTCCAGATGATGGTTACAATGTGTCTGCCAGTTGGTTCCAGCGTGTCAGGCAGGTGGGTCACACATGTCCGGCGGCTGGTTCCGGCGTGTGCCACAGACTGTTCCAGCGCATCCGGAAGGTGGTTTCGGCATGTCCGGCAGATTGGTTCAGTCAGGTGGATCACTCCTGTGGGGCACCTGGTTCCGGTGTGTGCTGCGCCTGTTTCTGGTGTATCTGGCAGGTGGCTCTGGTGTGTCAGGCAGGTGGTTCCGTTATGTCTGGCACACGGTTCCGGGGTATCATCCAGGTGATTTTGACGTTTCCTGTGGGTTGTCCAGGTGTGTGAGGCAGGTAGTTTCAGGGAATCAGGCACCTGGTTCTGGCGTATCCATTAGGTGGTCCCGGTATGTCTGGTAGGTGATTCCGGTGTGTGCAGCACATGGTTCTGGTGTATCCGGCAGGGGATTTCAAAGTG
>NW_025794820.1:0-5337 GCF_021613505.1 Equus quagga
TGGATCAAAGAACAAGATCCAACAATATGCTGCCTCCAGGAAACACACCTCAGCCCCAAAGACAAACACAGACTCAAAGTGAAGAGATGGAGGACAATACTCCAAGCTAATAATGAACAAAAGACAGCAGATGTTGCCATACTTATATCGGACAAAGTAGACTTCAAAGCAAAACAGATAAAGAAAGACAAAGAGGGGCAGTTTATAATGATAAAAGGGATGCTCCACCAAGATGACATAACACTTGTAAATATATACGCACCTACCACAGGAGCACCAAAATTCGTAAAGAAAGTATTAACAAAACTAAAAGGAGACATCAACAGCAATACAATAATAGTGGGGGACCTCAACACCCCATTAACACCAATGGACAGATCATCCAGACAGAAAATCAACAAGGAAACTATAGAATTAAATGAAAAATTAGATCAGATGGACCTAATAGATATATATAGGACACTTCATCCAAAAACAGCAAGTTACACATTCTTCTCAAGCGCACATGGAACATTCTCAAGGATAGACCATATCTTGGGAAACAAAGCAAGCATCAATAAGTTCAAGAGGGTTGAAACAATATCAAGCATCTTTTTTGATCATAATGCTAAGAAACTAGAAATCAAGTACAAGAATAAAGCTGGGAAAGGGCCAAAATTTGGAGACTAAACAACATGCTACTGAACAAACAATGGATTATTGAAGAAATTAAAGAAGAAATCAAACATTATCTGGAGACAAATGAAAATGAAAACACACAGTACCAAATGATTTGGGACGCAGCAAAGGCAGTCCTAAGAGGGAAATTCATTGCGATACAGGCTCACCTCAATAAAATCTTACATAAACGAGAAAAATCTTACATAAACAACCTCAAACTATACCTAACAGAATTAGAAAAAGAAGAACAAACAAAGCCCAAAGTCAGTAGAAGGAGGAAAATAATAAAAATTAGAGCAGAAATAAATGATATTGAAACAAAAAAGACAGTAGAAAGGATCAATGAAACAAAGAGTTGGTTCTTCAAAAAAATTAACAAAATTGACAAACCCTTAGCCAGACTCACTAAAAAAAAGAGAGAAGTCTCAAATAAATAAAATTAGAAACGAGAGAGGAGAAATCACAACAGATACTGAAGAAATACAAAGGATCATAAGAGAATACGATGAAAAACTATATGCCAACAGGTTGAACAACCTAGAAGAAATGGATAAATTCCTAGACTCATACAACCTACCCAAACTGAATCAGGAAGAAATAGAGAATCTGAATAGACCAAGCACAAGTAAAGAAATAGAAACAGTACTCAAAAGCCTCCCCAAAAATAAGAGTCCAGGGCCAGAGGGCTTCTCTGGAGAATTCTACCAAAGATTCAAAGAAGATTTAATACCTATCTTTCTCAAACTATTCCAGAAAATTGAGGAATATGGAGCACTCCCTAATACATTCTATGAAGCCAACATCACCCTGATCCCCAAAGCTGACAAGGACAACAGAAGAAGGAAAACTACAGGCCAATATCACTGATGAACATAGATGCAAAAGTCCTCAACAAAATTTTGGCAAACCGAATACAGCAATACATTGAAAAGATTATATACCATGATCAAGTGGGATTTATACCAGGGACACAAGGATGGTTCAACATCCACAAGTCAATCAACGTGATTCACTACATTAACAAAATGAGAAACAAAAACCACATGATCATCTCAATAGATGCAGAGAAAGCATTTGACAAGATCCAACATCCATTTATGATAAAAACCCTCAATGAAATAGGTATAGAAGGAAAGTACCTCAACATAATAAAGGCCATATATGAGAGACCCACAGCCAACATCATACTCAATGGACAAAAACTGAAACCCATCCCTCTCAGAACAGGAACAAGACAAGTGTGCCCACTTTCACCATTCTTATCCAACATAGTACTGGAGGTTTTGGCCAGAGCTATTCGGCAGGAAAAAGAAATAAAAGGAATCCAAATATGCAACGAAGGAGTAAAACTCTTGCTGTTTGCAGAAGACATGATCTTATATATAGAAAACCCCAAAGAATCCATAGGAAAACTATTAGAAACAATCAATAACTACGGCAAAGTTGCAGGGTATAAAATCAACATACATAAATCAATAGCATTTCTATATGCTAACAATGAACTAACAGAAAAAGATCTCAAGAACTCAATCCCATTCACGATCGCAACAAAAAGAATAAAATACCTTGGGATAAATTTAACCAAGGAAGTGAAAGATCTATACAACGAAAACTACAAGACCTTCTTGAAAGAAATCGACGACAACATAAAGAGATGGAAAGATATTCCATGCACATGGATTGGAAGAATAAACATAGTTAAAATGTCCACACTACCTAAAGCAATATACAGGTTCAACGCTATCCCAATCAGAATTCCAATGTCATTCTTTACAGAAATAGAACAAAGAATCCTAAAATTCATATTGGGTGATCAAAGACCCCAAATTGCTAAAGAAATCCTGAGAAAGAAGAACAAAGCTGCAGGCATCACAATCCCTGACTTCAAAACATACTACAAAGCTACAGTAATCAAAACAGCATAGTACTGGTACAAAAGCAGATGCACAGATCAATGGAACAGAAAAGCCCAGAAATAAAACCACACATCTATGGACAGCTAATCTTTGACAAAGGAGCTGAGGGCCTACAATGGAGGAAAGAAAGTCTCTTCAACAAGTGGTGCTGGGAAAACTGGACAACCACATGTAAAAGAATGAAAATCAACCATTCTTTTTCACCATTTACTAAAATAAACTCAAAATGGATCAAAGACCTAAAGATTAGGCCTGAAACAATAAGTCTTCTAGAAGAGAATATCGGCAGTATACTCTTTGACATCAGCTTCAACAAAATCTTTTCGGACACCGTAACCCCTCACATGAGGGAAACAATAGAAAGAATAAACAAATGGGACTTCATCAGACTAAAGAGCTTCTTCAAGGAAAGGGAAAACAGGATTGAAACAAAAAAACAGCCCACTAATTGGGAAAAAATATTCACAAGTTATTTATCCGACAAAGGGTTAATCTCCATAATATACAAAGAACTCACACAACTCAACAATAAAAAATCAAACAACCCAATTACAAAATGGGCAGGGGACATGAACAGATATTTCTCCAAAGAAGATATATGGATGGCCAATAGACACATGAAAAGATGCTCATCATCACTAATCATTAGGAAAATGCAAATCAAAACTACACTCAGATACCACCTTACACCTGTTAGAATGGCAATAATATCCAAAACCAAGAGTGACAAATGTTGGAGAGGCTGTGGAGAAAAGGGAACCCTCATACACTGCTGGTGGGAATGCAAACTGGTGCAGCCACTATGGAAAACAGTATGGAGATTCCTCAAAAAGTTAAGAATAGAAATACCTTATGACCCAGCCATCCCACTACTGGGTATCTATCCTAAGAACCTGAAATCAGCAATTCCAAAAGTTCCATGCACCCCTATGTTCATCACAGCATTATTCACAATAGCCAAGTCATGGAAGCAACCTAAGTGCCCAGCAACTGATGATTGGATAAAGAAGATGTGGTATATATATATACAATGGAATACTACTCAGCCATAAAAAAGGACAAAGTCGTCTCATTAACAACAACATGGATAGACCTTGAGGGTATTATGTTGAGTGAAATAAGCCAGACAGAGAAAGACGAACTCTGTATGACTCCACTCATAGGTGGTAGTTAACATATGGACAAAGAGAACTGATCGGTGGTTGCCAGGGGAAAGGGGGGTGGGGGGAGGGCACTAGGGGTGAAGTGGTGTACCTACAACAAGACTAATAATGATGTACAACTGTAATTTCACAAAGATGTTAACTTTTATAACCTTAATAAAAAATACATATTTTTAAGAAGTAGTGTAACTGGTACAAAAATATGGTAAAAATCATGAAAGTGGTATGCAAATTATTAAAGTTTAGGAAAATCATGTTTACTATATCATGCCACATCCCTCCAAGATAAGATAAAGGACTTCAACCAATCTATCTGCTCAGGACACCATGAGAAGACAATTCTTTAACGTGAAGGTGATGACAGAATAGTTGGATATATGTTCATTTAGCAGAAGCAGGTTAAAAGCGTTAGGACAGGGTATTTTATCCAGGAATGATGGAGGGCAGCTAGATGGGAGAGTTGGGCCTGAGCTTTGACGTGTCACAGAAACGCTTATGTTTTCAAATCTGAACTCTTGGATTAGCAGAGGGTCAGGTAGAAACTCTGTGACCTCTTCTCCTGTAACTGAAGGTGAATATTTATCAGAAGAGCTCTGTTCAAATCCTGCTCCGCCACTTCCCAGCTGGTGCCCTCTGCCACGTCGCTTAACCCCTTTGAGTTTATAAAAAAGCTGTGTTGTGAGGAATAACTTGAAAGGCAGAGTGAGGGAAAGACTGAAAGAGAGGAAGAAAAAGAGAAGAATGATGAAAGAGAGGAAGCCAGCTTGGAGGGACTGGAAAAAGAATGGGAGCTGGTGAGATGATCTCGGCCTTTCTGTGCTGAAATAGTCCTTCTCGTCACAAGCTGCTAGATTTTCTCCTTATGAAAACGTTTCTAAGGTGGCAGATGTACATATTTTTAAAAAATTTTCCCGAAACATAACACTCCAACGGGATGTGTTAGAGAAACGCCAAGAAAAGAAGGCAGAAGGAGGTAAAGTCCTCGGATGCAGAGGAAGATAAAGTGCTTCCTGCGTGGATCTCCAGAGACAAGTCTCACCTCCTCCACGAAGCCTCCCTGGCCTCCTTGAGGGACCAACCGTCTCCTCTTGGGCTCCCGCTGTGTTTACACACCTTCTTCGGGGGGGCGTGCAATGGCTCAGGAGTTTCTGTTTGTCTGCCATTCCCATTGGATAATGAACCCCTTGAGGTGGGGACTGTGTTTACTCACCCTCTGTATTCTGGTTACTCCCACGGAACCTGGCACATGTGATATGCTTGATTAATGTATATGGGATGGATGCGCCTGGGTCAGGGGACTTAAAGCCATGTCCTTTGAGTGATGACTGGCAGTCCAGAGGACGTTTAGCCTGGGGAAGAGACAACTCTGGGGAGACATACTCACTATTTTCCAATGCTTAAAGAACTATCTTGAGGAAGTGTATTTGAAATGCGCTGCATGGTCCCCAAGGCACAGCTAGAACTAAGAAAGCAACCTTGAATCACTGTAGGAAATTCTAACCATCAGAACTGGCCAACGATGTCATCTCGAGGGGCCAAAGGCTCATTTCAGCAGAGACTGGATAGTACTTTTCAACGTTTCAGATACTGGATTAGAC
>NW_025794821.1:0-3140 GCF_021613505.1 Equus quagga
TGAGGACTCTGGGAATGAACCAAAGGCACAGAACACATTGAGAACCGTTTATTCTAGAAATACCACTGAGCCTGAAGAAAGAGGAGTGGGACTCTGTGACTTTCCTGCCTGTTCCCATGCCCTCCCTCCACTGCCCCACCCTCTCACCCCACCCCTGTTCCATCCTCAGTCACCACAGTAGTTCTACCAGGGCAGGGCAATTTGTGGAAGCCAGCAGTTTTAGTGCCAGAGGGGACGCCTTTGATTTCAAGTGGATTCCAGAAAGCCCAGAGGCATTGTTGGAAACAAGAGCAATGTTGGTTGCAAATGAACAGGAAATGCCAAGAGTATAGCTAGACTGCAGTAGATAGAGACTGCAGTTCTGGTAGGAACGAGCAACAGAATGGCAGACTACAAAGAAATTTAACAGTGAGATCCAGGAAATTAGACAGCCACAGCAGAATCTGATGAGCTCACACACATCCCTGATGTTCTGAAAGCATGAGAGCAAGTGCAAAAGTGCAAGCATACCCAAGGTTGGACACATGAGCAGGAGACCAGAAAGAGGCTTAGCTGTCCACTTATTCCTGGCTCAAAATGAGGCCATGTGGATATGCAAAGGACACATGAGAAGGTGTGGAAAAAATCAAAAGCTGGTGCAGACTTGTACACTGCCTGAATTTTGCATGTGCTCTTTAACCAGACATGGATCCATTAGCACATGATGGAAGACTTACTGGCTCAAGGTCTTTGAACCATTGGCTGACTATTAAGCTATGAAGAAACAGGAACAACCCTTAAAAATAAAAACAAAGGGGGCCGGCTCCGTGGCCAAGTGGTTAAGTTCGCGCGCTCCACTGCGGCGGCCCAGGGTTCAGATCCTGGGCGTGGACATGGCACCACTCATCAGCCCACGTTGAGGTGGCGTCCCACATGCCACAACTAGAAGGACGTGCAACTAAGATATACAACTGTGTACAGGGGGCATTTGGGGAGATAAAGCAGAAAAAAAAAGGAAGATTGGCAACAGTTGTTAGCTCAGGTGCCAATGTTTAAAAAAATAAATAAAAACAAGGATAAAAATTAAAAACTGAGCAGAGGCATTAGTGGTTACATACCATAGGAGAGAAGGACTCCAGATTCTTTTCAAGATTGGCGCCTAAGCTAACATCTGTTACCAATGTTCTTTTGTCTTCTTCTTCTTCTTCTTATCCCAACACCTGCCCCCCCAACTCCCACCCCCCCACCCCCGCCAGTACATAATTGTATATCCTAGTTGTAGGTCCTTCTGGTTGAGCTATGTGGGACACCACCTCAGCACGACCTGATGAGCGGTGCCATGTCTGCGCCCAGGATCCAAACCGGCAAAACCCTGGGCTGTTGATGTGGAGCATGCAAACTTAACCACTTGGCCATGGGGCTGCCTCAAACTCTACAGATTTAGTTCAGCCAAGTAATTAAACAAACAAGCAATAATAACAAAAGAAAAAAGAAGTGGCAGTTACAAAATGCAGGACAGAAAATTGGAATCCAGAGTTGCTACAATATGCTACCTACAATGACCAGTTTTTAAAAAATTACAAAACATACAAAGGAACAGGAAATTGTTACCCATTCTCTTGAAAAACAGATAGTTGACTTAGCAGACAAAGCTTTCAGGGTACTTATTATAAATATATTCAAAAAACTTTTAAAAAATGTTTAAATAATTACAGGAAAGTATGATAAGAAGTCCATATCAAATAGAAAGTCTTTAAAAAGAAAAATATGAAAAAGAACCATATGGAATTCTGAAGTTGAAAATTTTTCGATAGCCGAAATAAAAAATTCAACAGAAGGCCTTAATAGCAGATTTAAGAAGGTGAAGAAAATAATCAGCAAACTTAACAGATCAATAGAAATTACCCATATGAAGAATAAAAAGAAAAAAGAATGAACAAACCACTGTCCAATGAAGAAAATTGAACAGTGCTTTAGAGTACTGTGGGACACCATAAAACATACCAACATGTACATAATGGAAGTCCCAAAAGGCAAGGAGAGAAAGAAAAACATAGAAAACATTTCAAGAAATAAGAAGTAAAAATTTCCCAAATATGATTTTTTAAAAAACTAATTTATATATCCAAGAAGTTCAATTAACTCCAAATAAGATAAATACAAATAGATAAACACCTAAACATATCACAGTAAAACTTCTGAAAGCCATAAAGAAATAATTTTGAAAAGTAACAAAATAAAAATGACTCATTACCTCCAAAGAAAAAAAATATGACTAACAGCTGATTTCTTATCAAAAACAATGCAAGCCTAAAGGCAGTGGGATGGCATATTCAAAGTGATAAAAGGAAATGACAGAGGCTGGCCCCGTGGCCGAGTGGTTAAGTTCGCGAGCTCCGCTGCAGGCGGCCCAGTGTTTCATTGGTTCGAATCCTGGGCGCGGACATGGCACTGCTCATCGGGCCACGCTGAAGCAGCGTCCCACATGCCACAACTAGAAGGACCCACAACAAAGAATATACAACTACGTATTGGGGGGCTTTGGGGAGAAAAAGGAATAAAATAAAATCTTTAAAACAAAAAAAAGGAAATGACAGTGAAAAAATATACGTGTATGTGTGTAAATTTATGGAATATGTATATATATGCACATATATACACATATATGATGATACAAATGTTATTTTTTCTATTTGTTGTGTCCATTGGCTTAAAATATATAACATTGCATAGAAAATTATAAACTGTATATTAGGGCTTATAACATAGATATAATAGACATGACAATAAGAGCATGAAGAATAAGAGAGAAAATAAAGCTACAAAAGCATAATTGCCGTATCTTACTGGAATTAAATTACAAGCATACACCACACAATGACATTTCAGTCAGTGAAAGACAACATAATCATAAGATTAGTAGCATATAGCCTAGTTGTGTGGTATGCTATACCATCTAGTTTTGTGTAAGTACATTCTATGATCTTCACACAACAATGAAGTCACCTAAGGACACGTTTCTCAGGATGTATCCCCATCAAGTGATGCATGACTATAGTATTAATCTGATAAATTAAAATGCACATTATAATCATAGAGCAGCCACTAGAAAACTCAAAATATATAATATTCTATATATTAGATATATAGATATATATATA
>NW_025794821.1:3150-14000 GCF_021613505.1 Equus quagga
GACAAAAATAGTTGAAAGTAAAAGTATTGAAAAAGATACATGATTCAAGCAGTAACCCTAAGAGAGCTATAGTAGCTATCTAATGTCAAAATATACACTAAGACAAAATATTGCCAAAGAGAATTAGAGATATTTCATAATGATAAAATGATTGATTTATCTGGAAGAAATAACAATTATAAAAGTATACACACTTTACAAAAGAAACCGAAAATATATGAAACAAAAGTTGGTACTATTAAAAGGGGAAATAGGCAATTCAACAGTAATAGTTAGGGAGTTCAGCATCCCAGTTGCAATAATTAGTAGAACAACTAGACAAAAAATCAGCAAAGATATAGAAGACTTTATAGTGCTGTTAACAAACTTGCTCTCTGCTAATATCCACAGAACTCTGCACCTCACAACAGAACGCACACCATTTTTAAGGACAGATAGACCAAAGCTAAACAGACAATACTAGCCCAAAAATTGTCTCAATAAATTTAAAAGTATTGAAAGCATGCAAAGTATGATCTTGGACCACAAATTAATTAAACTAGAAATCAATAAAAAGAAACCCAACACATACCCAAATATTTAAAAACTAAACCACACACTTATAAATAACTCATGGGTGAAGAAGAAATCACAAGGAAAATTAGGCATTATTCTGAAATCAAAGAAAATAAAAACACAATATATGAAAATAGATGAGATGCACTAAAGTAGTGCTTAAACAGAAATTTGCAACTCGAAAGCCCATGTTTAAAGAGAAGAGACTTGGCATGATGCCTGGCAGGAGGCAGGGAAAGCCCCTAGTTTGTAAAAAGCAATCGGAGAACTGCAAGATGGTGTCATAGGTGAACTCTGAACTCACCTGCTCCCACGGACACAATCAGTTGACAACTACTCTTGGAACAATTACCCCTGAAAGAGATCTGAAAACTAGATAAAAAGAACACCTGCTACAAGGGACAGTCCTGACGGAGGCAGAAAAGGCAGAAATTCCTTTCTGTAGAGAAAAAAGCCATCTTTGCAAGCCACGGTGCTTCATGGTTGGCTGGGAGCAATCCTAAGGTACACAGTCTTCCCTGGAGGAGTGGGGGACCTGAGCGGGGAAGTGTGATCACTGTAAGCACCCTTTGGATTCAGCACAACTGAGACGAGTGTCATAATATCTGGCTTTGCTGGCTATTAACTACAATAGGGAATATCCCCAGAAAAGCTATTGGACACAAGGGGAAAAAGCCAACTCTTAGACGGCCCATGCACAAATTCTCCCTCTTCACAAAGCAACCTAAAATCACCAGAAAGAAAGGTACACAGTCCTTTGGAGAAAAGAGAAAGACTAGCGGAAATCACCTCAGCTGAACAGATAGAAAAAAGAACAAGGACAGTCTAAGGAAACTCTGGGACAACATCAAGCACACTAACATTCATATTATAGGTGTCCCAGAAGGAGAAGAGAGAGACAAAGGGACAGAGAATCTATTTGAAGAAATAATAGCTGAAAATTTTCCTAACCTAAGAAAGGACACAGACATCCAGGGACAGGAAGCACAGAGAGCACCAAACAAGATGAACAGCAACAGGCCCACATCGAGACACATTATAATTAAAATGTCCAAAATTAAAGATAAAGAGAGAATCCAAAAAGCAGTGAGAGAAAGGCAACAAGTGACGTACAAGGGAATCCCATAAGGCTATCAGCTGACTTCTCAGCAGAAACTTTTCAGGCCAGAAGGGAGTGGCATGATATATTTAAAGTGCTGAAAGGAAAAAAACCTAACACCAAGAATATATTCTACCCAGCAAGGTTATCATTCAGAATGGAAGGAGAGATAAAGGAAAATTAAAGGAGTTTCTCACCAAGAAACCAGTTTTATAAGAAATGCTAAAGGGACTTATTTAAGTGAGAAAGAGAAGATCACAAATAGGAATAAGAAAATTATCAAAAAGGAAAAAGGCAATAAAGTCATTGGTAAAAGCAAAAATACAGTAAAGGTAGCAGATCAACCACCTATGAAGATATTATGGAGGTCAAAAGACAAAAGTACTAAACTATCTATTTTAACGATAAAGGGAAATGAACACATACACACAAAAAAAGAGGTTAGGTGTGATTTCAAAACACAAAATGTGGGAAGAGAGGAGTAAAAGAGTAGAGCTATTAGAAAGAGGTTGAACTAAAGAGACCATCAACTTAATATAGATTGCTATGTATGTAGGTTATTATATATGAACCTCATGGCAATCACAAAACAGAAACCTATAATAAATACACAAAAAATTAAGAGAAAGGAATGCAAACATAATACTAAAGAAAGTCATCAACCCACAGGGAAGAGAGCCAGAGAAGAAAAAAGGAACAGAGAAGAACTATTAAAACACCCAGAAAAAATGTAACAAAATGGCAATAAAAACATATTTATCAATAGCTACTTTAATGTCAATGTACTAAATGCTCCAATCAAAAGGCATAGGGTGGCCAATTGGATAAAAAGACAAAACTCATATTTATGCTGCATACAAGAGACATATTTCAGCCCTAAAGACACTCACAAACTGAAAATGAAGGGATGGAAAAAGACACTCCATGCAAATGGCAATGAAAAGAAAGCTAGAGTAACAATACCTATATCAGACAAAATAGACTTTAAAACAAAAACTCTTAACAAGAGACAAAGAAGGTCACTACATAATGATAAAGAGAACAATCCAACAAGACGATATAACACTTGCAAAAATCTATGCACCCAATATATGAGCACCTAAACATATGAAGAAATTATTAACAGACATAAGAGGAGAAATACACAGTAACACAATAATAGTAGGGGACATTAATACTCCACTTACACCAGTGGAGGATACCAAGACAGAAGATCAATAAAGAAACATTGGCATTAAACGACATGTTAGGCCAGACGGACTTAGTAGATACATACAGAACATTCCAGCTAAAACCACAGAATACACATTCTTTTCAAATGCACATGGAACATTCTCCAGGATTGATCACATACTAGGCCACAAGTCTCAATAAATTTAAGAAGATTGAAGTAATACCATGTATCTTTTCTGACCACAACAGTATGAAACTAGAAATCAACTACAGGAAGAAAATCAGAAAAGCCACAGATATGGAGATTAAACAAAGTGCTACTGAACCATGATTGGGAGGCTACACCTCCCACTCTGGGGGAACTGTGATGGGTGTTGGAGATAGAGGATGTTGGTAAAGAAATGGGATGCCTCTTTATTTATGAGCACTCCTCTGCAAATCTCCCACCCAAACCTTATGGGCTGTCAGAGGCAGCCCTCCTCATCTGAGACACAGGCTTAGAGTGAAGCTGTGCACCACACCCAGTGTAAGGGAAGGTGGAGTGGGTTTTTAATCATCTCATCCTCTACTTGATTCTGTTGTTGTAGCATGAAAGCCACCATAGACAGTACCTAGATGTATAAGCATGGCTTTTTTCTAATAGGTACTGTTAGAATTAAAGGTAGGTGTTCAAATAAAAACTTAGATGCAAATTTTCATATTTGTAGTATTCCCAATAGCCAAAAGGTAGAAACAACCCAAGTGTCCATCAATTGATGAATTGATAAATAAACTGTGATACAGTCATTGAGAAGGAATATTATCGAGCCATTAAAAGGGATGAAGCTCTGATATGTGCTATAATACGGAAGAACCCTGAAAATATTATGCTAAGTGAAAGAAGTCAGACACAAAATGTCACATATTGTGATTCCAATTATGTGAAATATCCAGAACAGACAAATCTATAGAGACAGAAAGTGGATCAGTGGTTGCCAGGCAATGGGAGGAGGGAAGGTAGGGATTGACTGCTTAATGGGAGTGGGGTTTCCTCTAGAGGTAATGAAACATTCTGGAACTACATAGCGATGATAATTGCACAAGATTGTGAATGTACCAAATGGCACTGAATGGTACACTTTAAAATGAATAAGGTGGTGAATTTTACATTATATGTATTTTACCACACTAAAAAAACTAAAATTAAAAAGAGGCAGTGAGTCAGATTTGGCCTGAGGACCATAGATTTTGGCCTGGTCTGCAGCCACACTGCCCATCTATGTGACCACAAGCAAGATATCTAGCCTCTCTGCTCCCCAGAAGGTTGTGTGAGGATTAAAAGAGTGAATACTTAAAAAGAATTTAAAATAATTCTTGGAACACAGCAAATATTCAGTAGGTATTAGGTACTATTATTACTGTTGTTGTCAGTAAACCTTTTAGTGTCATGGAGCTGTTTGAGGATTTGACGAAAGCTATGGTCCTTCTCTTCAGAAAAAATAAAACAATGTACACATGCACACACGAGAGTTCCCCAAGGTCACAAGCCCAGACGGAGGCGGGGCCTTGACTAGAGCCCCTAGACTCCTCTGCCTCCCCAGCTGCCTCCTGCTGATGCTCTTACAGGGTTTAGTGGCTAATAATGGGAAGAGGACCCCCAGGGTCTCAGCCTGGAAAGGTACAGCCATCAAGAGAAGGCTGAAAGAACAAGAAATAAAGAAGTGGGGTTCTTATGAAAAGACAGGAGGGTCTCAGAGCCAGACTCTGCTCAGATCATTGTTTATCTAGACGCTCCCGTGGCCAGGTTTCTCTCACCATTCACAGTCACCAGCTGTGCCCAGGCCACAGTCATTGGGCATGCAGGGTCAACAACCCTTGCCTTTGGCCCAGCTGGCATGACACTGGGGGCAACAGAGAATACAGAGATGTTATCTGGGAGGGTCTACTGGCTATTATCCATACTGTGCAGACTATATTTTCTTATTTTTTTTATTGAGGTCATATTGGTTTATAACACTATCAAAACAGCATGGTACTGGCAGGAAAACAGACACACATCAATGAAACAGAATCAAGAGCCCAGAAATAAACCCAGACATCTATGGACAGCTAATTTTCAATGAAGAAGCCAGGAACATACAGAGGAGAAAGGAAAATCTTCAATAAATGGTGTTGGGAAAACTGGACAACTACATGCAAAAGAATGAGAGCAGACCATTATGTTGTACCATACACAAAAATTAACTCAAAATTGATTAAAGACTTGAATGTAAAACCTGAAACCATAAAACTTCTAGAAGAAAACATAGGCAGTACACTCTTAGCAGCATCTTTTTGAATATCATGTCTCATCAGGCAAGGGAAATAAAAGAAAAAATAAACAGATGGGACTACATCAGACTATAAAGCTTCTGCACGGCAAAGGAAACCATCAACAAAACAAAAAGACAACCCAACAACTGGGAGAAACTATTTGCAAATCATATATCCAATAAGGGGTTAATATCCAAAATATATAAAGAACTCATACAACTCAACAACACAAAAACAAACAACTTGATCAAAAAAATGGACAGAGGAAATGAACAGGCATTTTGTTCCAAAGAAGATATACAGATGGCCAACAGGCACATGAACAAACGTTCGACATCACTAACTATTAGGGAAATGCAAATCAAAACTACAATGATATCCCCTCACACTCATCAGAATGGTTATTCTTGATGCTCTGGCCTTCGGGGCCTTGATCCTGGAGACACTGCCCCTCCTCAGAGCCAGCTAATTCTTGGAGATGGAAAACGACTCTCTTTGAGCATACCTTTGATATACAAACCAACCATCTAAAGCCCACATCCCCAACTATCTCCTTCATAAACTCTCACACACTGAGCCAATACTCTTCCTGCCCTAAATCATCCCAGGGCCAGACACTGGACAACGGAAAATCACCCCTATAGCCTAAGCCCAGTGAAATTATTCAAACTCCCCAATCCTAAACTCAGTCGGGGTACCTACCCTGCCTCACCCATTCCTTCCCTCGAAAACCCCAATAAAGGCTCTGGGCCACGCTCTCGCCTCTCGCAGCTCTGCCTACTGACCGACTATTGGCCTTGCCCATGTGGCCCTTCGAGCCATGGTGTGCCATCTTCCTGATTCTAGAGCTCTGTGAGTATAGACTTCTTTCTTCCTGACAATCATTTCCGTGTCTGTGTGTCTTACCAAACCTGATTAAAACAAGCCCAAGGTACAAATTTTAACACATACCTCACAGCCAAACTGGAACTGGTTATCACATAAACAAAGGGATTGGAACTCAGACTAGATACATGGTGATGGGAATAAAGGTTCAGAGAAGGTCAAGTGCTGGATAACTAAAACATGAGTCAGGCCACGGTCAAATTCAGCCATTGGTGTCTTGCAGTGCAAGATTTTAAAACAGAACATGAAGTGACAGACTTCCAATTCTCCACTTACGTGTTAACAAATGGGAAGTTTCTCCTTGACCCTCATCTGCGTTCCATTCCTGCATGATCCCTGCTACCCCCAACCCACTGGTTCCCGAGGGACCCATTCCTGAGAATCTTCCAGGTGGCCCTAGGAATTCCCACAGTGGCATACTTGAGGGAACAGAGTTAGGGTTCCAGTTTACAGCTGTCCCCTCTCACTGGAGGGGTTTCCTTGGCCTGATTGGTGGAGGATTTTTTAAAATAAATATGGACATGATTATCTCCCACAGAATATTTCTCCTTCTGTGCTGTCTTTTTCTTTTTTGATCTCTTTCATATAACCTGTCAGGTCCCAGAGCCCAGTCTGTGTGCACGCCTCTGCTAAATGCAGGTGATGCTCAGCAATCCCTGGAGTGCCCCCTCCCTTCTCTGGGGGAACCCCAGCGAGGCAAAAAAGTAAAGTTCAAAAAGCGAAATGATATAAATCCCTTGCTTCAAAACAAGGAGAAAGAAGAAAGGCTTGGACTAATAATAATAGTATTAATACTACTATCCACTGAGTAGATGACCCTGTGTGCCAAGAGCTGTGCTGAGGCATCCTACCTTAATTCTTAAAACAAGCTCCCAGGTGGGTATTTGAAGAGGCTCCTTGTAAGCAGGTGCCCCTGCCTTTCTTCCACTCTGGTGTGGACCCTGCCTCACCACAGATGGCAATTCCAGTCCCTGTTCCACCTTCCAGGAGGATGGATTCTGCAGGGGCTCTGACCTGAGCACATGTTCCATCCTTTCTTCTCCTTTCGTCCCTTCTTTTAGCAGGAGGGTGATGAATGGTGGTACTGCTTGGAGCCTGGGGCAGAGACACACGCTTCCTTGTAACTGAACATCTCATTTGAGTAAGAGCTTGAGAGTTGGACAGTCTGGGTTCAAATTCCAATTCTGCCACTTCCTAGCCATGTGACCTACTCTCCCTGTGCCTCTGTTCTCCCAATCAAATAAAAGATAAAAGTAAGATCAATATTTGGACATATACATACTTGTAGATTAAAATCTCAGTTGAACTATGAAGAACATAAATGTTCATTCTTTGAAGTACAACAAATTATTAATTGTGAAAAATTCCATAGTAGTGACTAAATAAGAATTTACAGACTTGCTATAAGCCAAGTGGAATGAAACCACATAAGAAGTATTTTGATAACCCTTGTCTTCAAATCTTGCTGATGGCTTAAATAGAGATTGAGGAAGCCCAAGTAACCAAAATAACTTGCACAGCTTTTGGAATAGCAGTCATTAAAGAAAAGGAGGGGAGAGACAGAGAGAGAGAGAGGAAGAAAGGAAGGAAGGAAGGAGGGAAGGAAGGAAGGAAGGAAAAGAAAAAAAGAAAGGAGGGAGGGAAAGAAAGAAGCAGTCATCTAGTAATCTGTCACCTGATAGTTATTCAGTTTCACTGTATTTTCTTAAGTGGGAGATATATATATATATACACACACACACATATATATATATATATACACACATATGGAGATATATGAACTTATGTATATGTATATATATGTATATATGAAATTTCACTTCTGTAATTTCAATGTACTCCTTAGAAACATTTTTACTGAGTTTGTCTCTCTTTAACTTGTTACTTTTGTGTTGTTAGTATCCTACAAAATAGTTTCAGAATTAATTCCTCTCTCTCCTTATAAAACAAATCTCATCCATAACATTTGCTTCTGCTATTAAAGTAGGTATCCAGTTCAAAGCAAAGAGGCTTATTAAAGTACTTTCATAGATTCAATATTAAATATTACCACTCCAGCAAGATAAAATTTGAACATTGATATTAGATGAGGTTGCCATGTGTAACATAAGTTATAAATTTATAACCCATTGAACCAAGTAATGGGTATGCAATTAGTAGCATAGCAGAAGGATTTGATGAAAACCAGAGCTATTTTTGTTATCAGTTGAGCGAATATTCTAAATGTTTTTTCCTAAGGACAAAATGTGCTCCTCCGTAATGAGATAAGAGGCACTCTAAAATGAGAAGGCGATCTCACTTGGATGCATTTTATTGGAAAAAAACTCACCAGGGGTCAATTTCTGCTCCAACTGGTGGAGAACTAAACAGACCATGATATGTCATCACCAGATTCCACTCAAGGATTAATGGCTCCAAAGAAAGAGATGCCTCTCTAAGTCTTCCTGTAATGTTACACCCAAGAGACTCTTCCCATCATTCCAATCCCCTTTGCACACTGAGGGTCAGAGGGTGGCTTTTCACAAGTCTCAGAGGAACAGGGCACATGAATAATCCAGTACATGTTCTAAATCATCTCTCTTGGTTCAGGTCAAGTCATAGCACCCCTGGAACCTGCCAAAACAGAAGCTCGCCTGCCCTGGGGCGGGTAAGGTAGCAAGAGGCGGAATTTGTTTAGAGCCATCTCTCACCACAAGGGAAGTCTGTAACGTCCCTGGAAAGATAGTGTCTGATTCTGCTACTAATTTGGCTCAAATGACCTTGAAAGGCTGAGGGATTCTGTAACTCTTTCACTCCATATATGGAGGGCTGCAATAACAGAATTTCAGGACGGCGCCTGTAGTCTTCACAAGTCAGAGCTGAGGAGTCAGGAGTGGGGCTACAAGGCTTGCGCTCTTTGCAGCCCAGCGGGATATCAGCTCACCTGCAGACTCATCTTAAGGTACAGTGTGCTGAGCTTTGTTGTCAGGAGTGGGAGCATCTCACACCTGGGGCTAGGAATTGAGACACGTTCCTTCTACGTGTGTCCTTTCTTGGCCACTTGGACTCATTTTCTCCTCACTTTGAACGCCCTACCCTGCACCAGTTGGGGAACAGATTTGGACAGGTCAACGGAGTTTTCCCATCTTTGATTTCCACGTGTCAATGGTGCATGAATTTCAAGTTAAAGAGTGTGAAGAAAAAACAGAAATCAGTATTGATCTCACTGAGCAAGGTTCTCTTAAGATTAAGTAAAACACAGAATATAACTCATGCTGACTGATGGGTAACTGAGTCCCAAGGAAACATTCATTATAAATGCCAGAAAGTTGACAGTCAAGAGAATTAATCTTTAATTTGGGGTTTTTACTTAACTGAGCAAACCTGGGACTTAGAAAATTAAGCTGTAGAATTTTCTTCTGTTTTGGTTTTCACAATCAACCACTATCTAGCCCCTCATTAGACAGATATAAGTGCATGAGCCTCAGATAAAGTCAAGGGTCAATAAATGTTGTTTGATTAAATTGATATTTATTTAAAAGGGAATTTTAGTACTCTGTAATGTAAGTTAATTAGTGAAGGAAATTTAAGAATTGCCATTGGAATTTTGACTTTTCCAAATTGGGAATGAGCTACTGCAAATAAAACTAATTCTCTCAATAGATATAAACTCTAGCAAAAAAAAAAAAAAAATGCTTTGCTGTGGGGGATGCTCATTTATCAAAAACAGTCCCCTTTTGCTAAAGGCCTTGTTATTGATATCTGCCCTCCACATATGTGCAAGGCAACCAGATCCCCCCATACAGAAGTGAAGACACTGAAATGCGAAGCCCGCCATGTTGAAGGTACAGACTATCCCCTGAGCTCGATGCGGGTAGATTTCCCTGACTGTTAGAGCCAGAGGGAACCTCAAGAAACCTCTGAATCACAGATGAGGACACTGAAGGGAAGTATCTTTGCCAAAATCTAAATGGAAATTTTTTAAACAAAACAAATGAAACCCAAAAAATAAAGAGCATTTAAACATGTGTTTAAGAAATAACTATATGTTAGTAATAATATGGTTGAAATAAATATAAACCAAGTATCATCCAAAGAAACCACATGAAGTAGAAATTACAGTTGGCCATTTCGAATACCTATCTACTGTTTGAAATTTGAACATTTCTTTTTACTTATCTCAAACTATGTATCTTTCCTATTAGCATAAGAATGCAATAAAACTAAAGTTTGCTTATTTGTTTAAATGATTAGTTCTTTTCATGTTTGAAGCATAACTGAATTGAAACACATACTGACTCTATACCAGCACTGCCATGATTTGGTATTCATTAACTCAACAAAAAACAAATATTTTTTGAGTGCCAACTACTTTCTGGGGTCTGTCTTGGGTGGCACATTCAGGTATGTTCTCTGAGTCTAACACCAGAAACTGTGCTTGTGTTTCTTCACTCAGAGCCAAACACATTGACAATCTGGTCTTTTCCGCCCCATCAGAGACTGGAAGTACCTCTGTATTAGAGGGTTTTCTAAGTCCGTAAACATTTCAACATTCACATAACTGCTGAGGGCAATATGGAATTATACATTCAACATTTAGTGGTACATGGCCTTGACCTACAATTATACTTCTAGGAGTTTATGCTCCAGATACACTTGTATATGTAAACAAAATGTATGATTCACTCTGCAACATTCTGTAATAGACCCAAACATGAATTAATTTAAATGTCCATCAATATAAGAATGGTTAAATAAATTATGGCATATCCATAAAAATGGAAATAATGAAAAACAATGTGAGCTGGTAAGGAAATACTTTTTTTTGAGTGAAACAGCAAAATGCAGCACAATATATACAGTATGG
>NW_025794822.1:0-3470 GCF_021613505.1 Equus quagga
TTTCATCTGATTTTATTTTCTATCTGTCTGGGGGACTTTAACATTTTATAGTGCGGGTATGCTGTTAAATCAATTCTTACGTCTGTGAGAAAATTGGACATACACTAATTTTTACTTTTTTATGAAAATATTTTACTTTGCATAGAATTCAAGGAAATATGTTTCTTTTCAGCACTGCAGAAGGAGTTTGCTCAATTGCCTTCTACCTTCTTGTTTCCAAATAGAAATCTGATTTTATTCTTGTTTTTGTTCTTTATATAATGAGTCTCCTTTCTCTGCTGACTTCCTCTTCATCACTGTTTCAAAATCATAGGTTATGATCAGCCTTGGTTTATATTTCTACATTCCTATGATTACAGTTCACTGAGTTTTAATTTTAGGTCTATAATTTTCATCAATTTTGGAAAATTGTTTACCATATTCTTCAAATAATTTTTCAGTCCCCTCCTCTTTCTTCATTCTTTGGGAGCTTTAATGACAATATTAGTTCACTTAAAGTTGTCTCACAGCTCACTGATAAGTTTACAGTCTTTTCATTCTGTTTCTTTTTGATTAGTATACCTTCAACCTCAATAATCTTTCCTCTGCAGTACCTAATCAGTTGTTAATTTCCCCAATGTAGTTTACATTTCAGGCATTGTAGTTTTCATTTCCATATGTTTAATTTGGGTTTTTAAAAATCTCCCATGACTCTCTTAACATGCTCATATTTTGCTCTACCTTTGTCACCATATGAAACATAGGTATAACTATTTTAATAACCTGTCTACTAATTCTATATCTGAGTCAGTTTTGAATATTGATTTTTCTCCTGATTGTGTATCACATTTTCCTGCTTCTTTGCAGGTGGTATAACTTGGAAAGTGTTTGATCCTTTCAAGGTGCATTTTTAAGCTTTGTTAGGCAAGACCAGAGTAGCTTATAAAAGGTTAAGGGCTTTTTTATGTCATAGGTCTAATTTTTCCTCTCTATTAAGCCAGTCTCCTTTTGCATACTTTACCCAATATTCCATATATTATGGAGTTTTTCCACTGTGGCTATTGGTTCATTACTTTTGGAGAAATACTAGGGTTCACCTTGACTGTTTATGCAGTCAGGGATCTTAGTCTTGAGCAGTTGACTAATGTCTGAACACTGTCATTTCACACATTTTTTGTTTTGTTTTTTTGTTTTTTTGTTTCAAGCAGCTTTTTATTGAAGTTTAACATACATACACAAAGGTGCACACATCATAAGTATTACAGCTCGATGAATTTTCATGTGTAATTGGTACTGAAATCAGTAGCCAGACTAAGAAACAAAATATTAGGAGCACCACAAAAGGCCCCGTCACATCTCCTTCCCAGTCATAACCTTGACCCCTGGTAACCACTCACCTGACTTCTATCTGCAGAAATTGGCCTTGCCTGTCTCTGTCCTTCATATAAACGGAATCAGATGTAGGCCGATTTTTGCGGCTGGCTTCTTTCCCTCCACAGAGTGTTTGAGTGTTGTAGTTCATGAATTCCCATTGCTGTAAAACACTCCATTGTTCACACATATTTTTATATTTCTAAGTTGTCTGAGGTGAAAGAGTGCCTGCTATCCTTGTTACTCCATCATAGGGGAGGAAGGGTCTGAAACTATAACTTAACCCATCTCAATCACGTGTTTGTAAGAAGGAAATAAAGGAAAGATATTTAGGGGCCTCCATCGCAAGGTCACCAAGACCTAGGCCCTGACTGAGAAATATTTGGTTGATAAGCTAGATCCAAAACATTCACTTTTTGTGATTACACTTTGTGTGTGTGTGTCAGGCAAAAACATGGAAACTGCAGGAATTATCTAAAATCGTCCAGTTATCATAATCACAGGGGAAATACGGTAAGAAATGAGAATATGAGTAAGTATAAACATAAAAATGGTAATAACAAAATGTAAGTCAACTTTTTTCCAACTTACTATTTTTAAACAATATTTTTGCATATTGTTTCTACTAGACAAGAATTAAGATGCTTTCAAATATCTGACAAAGATTTATGATTTTAACCATATGCTTTACAGTACTCAATTAATTTTGCAAATGATTAAATGTGTGGCAGTATTTAATTAGTTAAATCCATAAAATTCTCTTTATTTATGTCAAATGTAGGTATTCAGAATATTCCTATCTGATAGAAAGTTTTATGATGATAGAAAACTTCTTTATCTGTAAAGTCCAATACACGTGGCTAGTGAACACTTGGTTATGGCTAGTACCCGTGAAGGATTCAATTTTTAATTTTATTTAATTTTAATCAATTAAATTTAAATAGCCACAAGTAGCTAGTGGCTATTGTATCTGACAGTGCAAATCTAGAGGGATGTTGATAGTTTAATGAAATCACAATTATTTGATAAATTATAACTTTAGGCATGGTACATTAAACAAATAAAACCATTAGTGGATATTTCTCACCCTGCTTTAAAACCTTCACACATTAAAGAATCTGCACTATTGTTAAGTTTGCTGGTAAGTATCGAAACACGGCTAAGCAGCCACATGGCATTTTATACTCTCGTAGAATGGCCCTGAGCTCCAGCATACTATTGGCCAAGAACACATGATACCTGATTTTCACTGAGGGGCTCATTTAGAGATGATCCTTTTATGTGGGACCCAGCGGTACTACCAGGATGAGAAGTGCTCAAAGGAATTGGGCCGGGGCAGGTACCCAGGTAATCTGTTGGCTTCAAACAAAGTAGAAATGGAAACACTAGTCTGTCAGATGAATTTGGGAAAGTGGTTAACACTCTAATATTAAAATCGCAAGAAAGGAAATGAAATGAAAAAACAGAGCCATATGGGTTTGCAATCAAGTTGAACGTAGATTTTTTTTTATTTTTTGGTGAGGAAGATTGGCCCTGAGCTATCATCTGTTGCCAATCTTCCTCTTTCTGCTTGAGGAAGTTTGTCGCTGAGCGAATACCTGTGCCAATCTTCCTCTATTTTGTATGTGGGATGCTCACCACAGCATGTTGTGATGAGCAGTGTATAGGTCCATACCCAGGATCTGAACCTGCGAATTCTGGGCCACAAAAGTGGAGCATGCGAGCTTAACCACCAGGCCTGCACCTCTAACTTTTAATGAACATGTAATGGCGATAACAAAAATTTAAGACTATTAAATTCTTAATTTTGAGTATTAATGTATGAAATCAATATTAATACCAATTTTGAATATTTGTACAAAACTTATGAATAAAATATTCACAAGAAAAACTGAGCAGTTTTTCAAGAGAATAATATGCCATGGCCAAGCATGTTATATTCTGCCTCAAGTGTTATATGCGGTTTTATTCATTGTTCTATGTGGTTTTATTGCACTGTCCTCCTCAGCTGTCTGGCTATTCGGTGTCTGGTTATTAAGGAATTCTTAATCCCCTAAATATGCCAGCTACCTCGTCACTAACGTATATTTAGGAAGACCAAAGCTGCTCTCTACTTTGTG
>NW_025794823.1:0-1018 GCF_021613505.1 Equus quagga
CAAGAGATCCAAGAGCAACATTTCCCCCTACCACTCACCTCAGGGCCCAACCACCTCACACTTCCAATTCCAAAACTTTCTGAAGCCACAAGGGGGAATTCTGGCTGTATTAGTCCAGAGGAAAGCATCCCACCCTGCAGCTGTGTATAGTTCAGGATAATGAGGGAGCAGATGGAAAGACAGGTTGAGCCAAGTTCTGGACTTGAAGGGTTTTGCCCACTTTGAAAAGGACTGAAGTTTTTAGAGTAAACTTTTTGTACTTTTTATGAAGGAATAAAGTGTTTTAAATAGAGGACATCTGAGCTGGGTCAAATAAAGGACCCAGGATAAAAGTGAGACGGCCACTGTCGGGTCCCCAACAAGGGACTTGTCATCTTTTAGAAACCAAAAGAGGCAATCAGAGCTGACCTCCTCCTTCCTTTTCCTGAGCACAAGCCCCAGAGTACCCCAAACTACATGCCCAGTGCATGATGCAGAGAACAGCACTCTCTGTTAGCAGAAAAAATTGAGGAGGATCAGTTTTCCTGGTTGTGGCTAACCATTGCTCTCATCAGAGGATGTGTTCTCATGAAAACTGCGAGGCTTTCTCAACAAGGACTGAATGATTTCTTTGGGGACATTTTTCCTCCCTGAAAGTGTTGGAGAAGCGTTTTCTGTTTGAATAGAAGAGTCAAATCCCTGAACCCAGTGCCTTCCTCAGGGGTGAGGGTGGCCAGAGGGACCTGGCATACCTGATGGGCCTTGGATGGGGCATAGACTCCCTGGAAGGCGGGGAAGGAGGTTGACTCTGGCATAAATACTGATCCTTGAAGGCTCCAACTTTCCAGGGATGTCCGATCCTGTCTCTGTTCTGGCTAACACTTATAAACTACTCTGGTCAGCAGAGGCGGGGTCTTGGCTGTAGGATGTGGTCCTTGCCCATTCCCCTGGCTGGGAGTCAGAGAGAGCCCGATAGTTGGCGGGATGTCCCCTGCCAGGCTCTACTGGGCCTGCAGTTCCTCCTTCTGCTGACTTAACT
>NW_025794823.1:1118-2125 GCF_021613505.1 Equus quagga
GCCTGCAGTTCCTCCTTCTGCTGACTTAACTCCATGGCCTCAGGTTTGTACCCACATGCTAGTGTCTCTTCTAGGATCTTCCCCCTTGGTTGCCATGAGCTCATGAGCTTCAGGAGGCACACAACTCACAGAGAGAGCTGTGCTTTCAGCTGGGTGTTCATGTTGCACAAAGGTTGACATGAACTTGGGTTTTTGCTGGGGACTTTGCTGCCCTATGATTTTTCTCTTGGAATTGATCCATTGAAAAGAAATTGCCTCCTCTTTTTTCTGAAGTAACTTTCAGGAGGAAGCTGTTCATTCTGTGACAGAGATGGGGAAGTGCCCTCTAATTCTCTGTCCTCGATAGAGTGGCTCTTCTTTCTGGCTTTAGATGTCCCTACTCCTGAGTCCTCACTTCCACATTCTCCTGCTTTGGAGCTTTCAGAGGCCTCACTCTCTTTGCAGCCGATGAGAAATTCTTATTCGGGAACTTCCGTGACATACAACTTAGAAACCCAGGGTTCCTGCTGCTGCTCCATGCTGATCCCGGTGTTCTCCAGGTGGACGTGCAGCACCTGGGAAACTCCCGTGTCCCCACTGGAAATGCTCTGGGACTGAGTCAGGGAGGACTTAGAAGGCAAGCTATCTGAAATAAAGGACTTGTCTTGAGCCTGGCTGTGCTCCTCACTCTCCAGTTGAAACTTCAACTCACTTAGGAGCTGTTTTTTAAGGTATGATGGTTTAGAATCTTGGGGAACTGATATTTTTGGTGAGGGACATTCAGTGTGATAATGTGGGAAACAACATATTCTTAACGTGAGCCTGCCAGCAAGTGAATTCTGAAATTGACAGGTTTGAATGGTCAGGACCTCTGATTGTTGGGACAAGTGGACAACCTACCAGGGCTATCTGGAGATGACTTCTCTGGAACAGGCCTCAATAGGATGGAAATCAGTTTAGATTGAGTTACAGTTAAAGGGGAGTGTGGTGGTCGTGAAACAGGATTGGTGGTGTGTGATGACAGGCCA
>NW_025794824.1:0-406 GCF_021613505.1 Equus quagga
AATGAGAAAGCCTTATAAATATTCTAGCCACTCAACAAGAAACCAGAACATTAGCAAGTTCAGGACAGTTCAGCCCAATAGATCACAGGCACTGAGACATGACTCCTGACCTGAGTTACAGGGAGGTCAGCTTTCCTGTCGTTTGACATCATGCCGACTAATGAGGTGGGAAAGCAGCTACCCATTCTCAGATCTGGGTCGCTCTTGCCTCCAGACTCTGCCTGACGTCCTGACACCATAAGCATTTCAGGGAGACTCTGGAAGAGCCCAGCCGGCACTTCTGCTATTGGATGTGCATGGAGCTGGGTTAGTAGGACAAGGGAGCGCTCTAGAAGCGAAGCCAGGTCACAGAGAGAGACAAAGAGCACAGTAAACGGGACAAATGCAGGATAAAGACAAATAGGTT
>NW_025794824.1:506-1425 GCF_021613505.1 Equus quagga
TTAATCATATCGGGATTAATGCACATTTCAACAGAGAAGTTTAAATGGGAAAGCCTTATAAATATTCTAGCCACTCAACAAGAAACCAGAACATTAACAAGTTCAGGACAGTTCAGCCCAATAGATCACAGGCACTGAGACATGACTCCTGACCTGAGTTACAGGGAGGTCATCTTTCCTGTCGTTTGACATCATGCCGACTAATGAGGTGGGAAAGCAGCTACCCATTCTCAGATCTGGGTCGCTCTTGCCTCCAGACTGTGCCTGACGTCCTGACACCATAAGCATTTCAGGGAGACTCTGGAAGAGCCCAGCCGGCACTTCTGCTATTGGACGTGCATGGAGCTGGGTTAGTAGGACAAGGGAGCGCTCTAGAAGCAAAGCCAGGTCACAGAGAGAGAAAAAGAGCACAGTAAACGGGACAAATGCAGGATAAAGACAAATAGGTTTCTCCTACTGTTCCAAAACGCAAAGCAATCACTTACTTGCTCTTATAAAGAAGAAGCGTTTGTCGCATTTTTTTCTATTTTTAATTTGGCCAAGTAAATTACTGAACGTCCCCTTCTTCAAGTTTTTTACTTTTTGCTTATGGACAGTAATATTACCTGAAACGATTATGATGAAAATAAGATGCTGTTCTATGTAGACAGCACTTCTTAGCAAAATGCCTGGCACAATAATACTCAATGAACTATTACTGTTATTATGATTACTATAATTAGCACTGCAAAACGCTCCTGCCTGTGACTTCAAGTATGTCATGTAACTTTTGCGAGCCTTCCGTTTCGTCAGTTTTAAAGTGAAGGAATTTGACAATTTTTTCTTTTTCCTACCGAATGTCAGGTCCCACAAACACCAGAAAGCAGATTTCTTTAAAGCCTTTGGTGGCTCTCACGCCGATATCATTCCACAGCATAGT
>NW_025794825.1:0-10096 GCF_021613505.1 Equus quagga
GCTCCTCGTCTCGCAGCCGCACGCTCCACTCCCTGCCTCCTTCTTCCCACCGCCCTTTCCCTGTGTCCCTGTCTTCACATGGCCGTCTTCTTATAAGGGCAACAGTCGCATAGGACTAGGGGCCCCTCCTACGCCAGCATGGCCCTCGCTTTACTAATTACACCTGCAACAACCTTATTTAAAAAATCAAGTCCATTCTGAGGTCATAGGACTTCTATATATATTTGGGGCGTCGTAGGGGGACACAATTAAACCCATAACAGTTTATCAATACCAGAATATTCCTCTGTGATAAAGCATTTAACATCCCAGCAAGCAGCCTGGGAGATGGGGTTAATATGCTCGGAAAACGTGAAGGCCCACACTCCGTGAGGTAGACATGGTGCCAATTCCGAAGGCCCAGAGGACCAGCAGGAGGGGATGGGTCACGTGAGGCTGGAGGCCCACCCGGCTGCGTGGTCTACAGGAGACGCTGCATGAATGACGCCTGTTTCCAGAGTGACAGGGAATGCGCCAGCACGGGTGTGCCAGCGTCACCAGGAGACTCCGAGGTGGCTCCCTCCGTGGGCCCGGGCTGACGGCGGGGGATGCTTTCATAAGCTGGACCCCCTGATGATGATGGCGATGGTAGGACCCCTAAATAACACAGACGAGGTGGTGACACAGGCTCCAGAGGAGAGCTGGACGCAATGATTGGGACGAGTGGCAAGGTTGGACCGCAGCCAGCGAGCCTGACCCGCGAAGGGCACTGGGGAGCTCGAGGAGAACGTAACCCTGCGAGCGGCAAGGTAGACGGCAGCCACTGTGAGCATGTCCTGATTTATAGCATCCGGGGAAACTGAGGATGGACGACGACGAGGCTGAGGGCCAACGCCCCAATAAGAAGTCGTGGGCCCTCGCCCCGATTGCAGACCTGAGTCAGTTTTCAGATCCCAAACGGCAGGGGAGGCCGGGCCCCTGTGAGGACGGCCCTAGGATGCTGCAGCAAGTGTGCTCACTAGTGACTTCCCCAGGCCTTCCCAGAGGGACCCATGACCGCGGTGCTGGAGCCGGCTTGTTCCACTCACGAGCGCCAAGTGTTCAATTTTCAGGAATTTAATAAGTTGACTGTTAAACGAAGCCATTAAAAATTAAATTATATAACCTCATGATTAAAAGTTGTATTAAAACAAAGGTAATAAATGCTCATAAATCACTTCCTAATTATTTTCCTGTTACTATACATTACTATTATCTATGCCCTTGAGGTTATTTATGGGTTGGCGTGTCCCCCTAGGAGATACGTTGAAGGCCTGACCCCTGGTACTCAGAGTGCGACTTCATTTGGAAATAGGGTCACTGCAGATGGAATCGGTCAAGATGAGGTCCTCAGGGTGGCCCCAGGCCCCGTGACTGCTCTGCTTCTCAAAGAGGAAGAAGACGCATAAGGAGAGGCCGGCCCGGTGACAACGGGGGTGAGACGAGAGTGGTGCCTCCGAGGGCCCCAAGGAGGGATGGCGACGCCGAAAGCAGGAAAAGGCGGGAAAGGATCCTGCCTACAGTCCACAGGGACCTGCGCGTCCCGCGGACACCTTGATTGGGGCTTCTGGCCGCCAGAAGGGTGAGACAATACATTCCCGACGTTCTAAGGTGCCCAGGTCACGGTTCTTTGTCTCGACAGCCCTCGGAAAGGACAGCAGCGTGTCTATCGTGTCTGTATGGAAATGCTCTGTCACGAGGTCCTGCTGCTGCCTCTTCCGAATTCCATACTCAGGGACGCGTGTTGGCGCCTTGATGTCAGCCGTGGTGGTGGTGTCTACACCAGAGAAGCTGGAAAATGCTACAAATCAGAGCTTTTCTTAAAGAGAGCCAGTTGCTCAACGTTTAGTAGCAAACCATTGCCAATGGCAACCTCCTTGGGTGTGAACAGCACACCGGTGAAAGGGGAAGACCCAGGCTCTCTAAGTGCTGAGCAGAGGGTCTGGGTTGGTGCTGATGCTGGGGACCCAGGCGCCATCTGTCCCTTCTGCCAGCGGGGGACACATGGAGGCAGGAAGAAGGGGAGCCCTGACCCAGGTCTGGCTCACGGAGCTGCTCAGTGGGGAGAGGCCACATCGCAGCTTCTGAGACTGCTCCCTTCCATCCTGGCCTCCACAAGTTTTTAGAAATCATTACATCCCAGAGGTTACGAGAGGCGAGTGCCATCTTCAAACGCAAAGGACGCAGGAGTGGTGGTCCCTCTCATATCCTGTTTAGTGCACCTGTCCGAGCCACTCAAAGGCTGTATGGATAGGGTGATGGCAGTGGGTGGGCAAACTTCCCCCAGTGTAGCTCAGATTGGCTGCAGTGCTGGACACGGTGTCTTTGCTGGAGAGGATGGACACGGTCTCACTCTCTGATCTGTGCCCATTGACCCGGCACATGTAATCTTTCTGTCCCTCCCGGAAAGGAGGATCAGAAGCCGCTCACGTTCCCTTAGGAGCCAGGAGGCACACTTGAACTGGGCCCCAGGGGTGTGTTCCAGTCCTGCCCTCTGTCATGACGTCAGCTGTCGGGACCCGGCCCATCTGGACCTTCCTCAGTCTTTACATTGGCTGACTCTTCAGTGGCACCATGTTAATCAGAGCGCATGAGGAAGAAGTGACAAGAGCATTGGAAGACATGCTCCAGAGGTGGGAGAGACACTCATCAAAGGTTTAGGAGCCTCCACATGAGCGACGTTTTGGGGGGTCCAGTAGTCTGGGATGTGTCAGGGCACCCCCCCTAATAAACTTATTGCAGCTCACACCTCCCACCACAAAGAGAAAGGCACAGGCTTGTAGGCGTCTTTGGGTTCAGCAGACAGCACATTCCACTCTTGGGAATAACGCTCCACGCCATAAACATGGAAAGGTGTTCCCTTGAACGGGATGCAGAAGAGAACTCAGCCGCAGGTCCAGGCTGTGGTGTGAGCTCTGCCCCTCGAAACGTGATCTAACAGACCCTGTGGAACTGGAGGCATCGGGGGAAAGGAAGGAGCCCGTGTGGAGTTTACAGGAACCTCAGGAGGAGAATCACACACGGCCACTAGGGTTCTGGAGACAGGACAGCGCATCGCAGCAAAGCATCCACCGTTTATAAAGCCCAGCCTGGCGGGCTGCTGGGTCGTGGCGGAGAGAAAGCACAGGCCGCGAGACATCGGGTCACCAACTAGGAGCTGTCTGACCCCCCGAGTCGTAAGGTCAGGTGAGCCAGGCAACTGTTCCTTGTAAGATGGAAGTGGCGCCTCCAGGATTGGGCACAGGCAGGACCAGAGGACAAGTCAGCTTCCTGAACAGGTGGCCCAAATTCCACGTCATCCGTCACTGTTGCATCAGTGCCCGTTCCTCTGTTCATCCCCAAGGCCACACGGCCGGGGTCCTTGATGACTGGCTGATGTTGAACGAAAGAGGCTAAGCTTAGTCCATGGGTTGGCTCAGCAGGTGGGGACAAGAAGAAAAGGGGCTTTTGTCTCACTACAGCTCAATTCAAGGGTGACCCTGAAAGGTGGTGCTGAGAGGGAATCTCCCCAGTGGGCAGAGCTCCAGGGCACAGAGCAGATGACCCACCATGTGGGAAGAGCAGTAGCCCGAGTCACTGTCCATGAACTTATGAGCAGTGGCAATCAGCCTGGTACTCATCAGCTGCCTGGAATCAGCCTGAAAATGATGAAATGATCACAGATGAGGACATTGGGACAGAGGTATAGGAACGGACATATGGGGTGGACACACAGCATGAAGAGTTTTTTACATGTCAATGATCACCAGAAAGTATTGACTACTGAAGTGCCATTAATCAACCAAGGAGAAATATGACCTGCCCCGTTGACCTCAGGCTCTGTCATCAGCCTCCCCAGCTCTGACACCCTGGGCACCTGAATGGAGCAGCCATAGTGTCAGGATGAAGGCCACGCATGGGGCCCAACAGCATGAGCTCCCCTTCGTGATAACTGATCTAGCTGCTGCCACTGCTGAGTGTCAAACTGGCCAGCCAGAAGCTCCACCCTTGAGGAGACCAGCCTGCTGCTTGGTGGCACGTTGACGACACTGATCCCTTCCACCCTGGACGGGCTGTGGTTTTCTCGGCTGGGATAACCCAGCCATGGGTGTGCCTTTCCTGCCCTCAAGGCCTCGGCCAGAACTAGCTGAGGGGTTTCAGACTCTGATCCACCAACAGAGGATCTTGCGTGCTATTGCCATGGCTCTCGGGACTTACGGCAAAGGAAGTGCAGCATGGCCACAACCATGGGATCCACGGGTCCCACTGCAGTCCCCCCCGCCCAGAAGCTTCTCCCTAACAGAGCCATGAAACGGCCTCTTAAAGATGCAGCGTAGGCCATGCTCGGAACTGGAACGCTGCAAGGAGCGGGGGCATTACTGGGTGAGCAGCGTCCGCCCTACGTCACCATCACTGTATGGTGCTGGGCCCAATAGGTGGAAGAAGGAGTCTGGGAAGCAGGGCTGATGCCAAGACGGCATTGCTTACCACCCTTCCCACTGACCACCTTAGACATTGGTGCCTCCTGCCAGAATAGGTTTAGGCTCTGCAGAATCAGAGCCCTGGTCCCCAGAGAAGGGTCCTTTCCACCGGGAGCACAGCGAGAATCCACTGAACCTTAAGCTCTGATGGTCACCCAGTCACTGCTCTGCTGCCAGGAGGCCAACAAACAGGAGGAGGAGCCGACATCTTGACAGGGTGACTGACCCGGCGTCAGGAGGAGGTGGGCTCCTGCTGCACAGAGTGGGCAGGAGGAACGTGGTCAGCACCCAGGGCGTCCACGGGGCCGGCTTCCATTACTCTGTTGACCAGATTGAGTGAAACCGAAATGAAGAAGTAAACAGCAGCCGTAGCCTGGGAAGGTCCCTGTGACGAGGGCCTCAGGCCACTCAGGGATCAGGGTCTGGTCGTCCCATCCCATCAGCCACCTGAACCGGTAGAAGTACCGGGCGAGGGAGAAGGGAATCTGGAAGGTGTGGTGGAGCAGGGAATAACGAGCACCAGGTGCCTCCCTGCGACCAGCCGCAGACGGGGGGTGTCGCTCATCCTCCTAGTCCTCCTTCTGTAAGTTCCTCTGAAGATCAGACCACCCAGAGTCCTGGAGAAGCTGGGACGGACTGAGTGTGTGGACCAGTGATCAGGCTGATGCAAGGGGTGGACTGTAGTGGAGACTGTGGGATCCGAGCCGCTGAGAGCACACAGCCTCGTCCCTCCAAGGGAATTCGCTCACCCATGGGGAGCCGCCTCTCCCACGTCTATGCTTCGATCCAGCGAAGCCCACAGCCAGGAACAGACCCGCGTGGAGACACAAAGGCCGAACCCCTTGCGTCAGTTTGGGACAATTCCGAAGGCCCCCGGCTCCAGAGCTCCCTGCAGGGTGAGGCGAGGCCTTGTTCCCACTGTCTCGTGGGCTAGCTTCTCGCTCTACCCCATCCTGCCTCCCACACTGCCCCAGGGTCTGTCTCCCAAGACCCCTCCCCACCTGACCTTCTGCTCGGAAGTTCCCATCTCACAGTCCGTCTCCAGGAGCCCCATGTAGGAGCAGCTTTACGGCAAACCCCGTTCACCTCCCTGAGGCCTCTCGCCCCATTTCCCTTCTCCAGGATCCTCCACTCTTTCTCTCTTCTGCATTACCAGCAGCCTGGAAGTGGCTGGGAGGGACGATGAGATCTCAGGAACTTGATGGGGTGAGCACACGGCCACCCTGCCCATTAAACCACGAAAATCCTAAAGCAGAAAAGTCTCAAACTGCAGGAAATTTGCCAAAACTATCATTACTACATGAGCAGTGTAAATTAAACACAGAAGGGACGGCTTTATTTCTTTTGCCCATTTTTCATCAAGAGAGCAGGGAAGAACAAAGAAAACCTGTGAGTATTGGGTTACTTTTGAAAGTGTTTTTTAAGATTAAAGTCTTTTTGTTTCGATATGGCCTCTCTCTCTTCCACTCCCCTGACTCCACCCTCACCCCCTCCACCCTCCCTCACAGCTCCAGGGAGAGAGTGGACAGGAGTCGGCAACGTCCCAGGCTGGGGAGGAACCATGGGGACCTGCTGAGCAATAGTGCGGAAGAACAGGGAACAGGTGTTGGTTCCCGTCACCCCAGCTGCCTGGCTACTGCTGGGTCTGTCTTACTGGGATGAGACCAAAATGCACAGTTATCAAAAATCTTACTTTTCACATGTGTTTTTGTTGTCTGTTTGCTTTTAGAGTGCACATACCATGGTGGTTAAGAGTGTGGACTCTGAAGCCAAGAACAACTTTATTTCAAATCCTAACATTAGCTGTGTGACAGTGGGCAGATGGTCTACCTCTCTGTTCCTCAGTTCTCCAGGCCTTAAAATGTGTGTGCACCTTCATCACAAGGTCGTTGTGTGAATTCAAGGAGTTACCCTTGCACAGCGCATAGAATATGACCAGATCCACTGAGATCCTTCACTGACTTTTTGCCATTATTATCAAACAGGATGGTTCCCCTTGTTTTGTCATCATGTACCACGTTATCAAATTTCATGTATATTTTGTCAATCGACAATGCAAACAAAGCACCTGTAATGCGCGCGTGTGAGTAGATTTGATCCGTTCCGCTGCGTGTCTCTGGGAAGGCAGATATCATGCTGGGGCAGCACAGTCAGGACCACGGAGAGTGACACTCATTGGTCCCCTGTCCCCAGCGCTGGGGTTGGACAAAGCCTCTGGAGGCGTCAGGATTCAGGGACTCCCCTGGGCACGCGCAGCCGGGGACCCAGGCAGACACCTTCGCTCATACAGCATCGTGCACATGCAGGGTGTTGTTTGGAGGGAACAGATGTGTCTGTTGTGGCCATATTGTACTTTCCGGCCGTGATCCCAGCAATTCCTCCCTTCCACATGCTCTTCTGCGATGCGACATTGCCCCTCCACCCAGAGTGAGCTTATTTTCCACCATCCCCTAGAACTCGGGCAGAGCCCGAGACTGCTCGGACCAATAGAACACAGCACCACTTCTGGGTGTGGCCCTTAACCAGCCTTCAGCTTCCACTTCCTCCCCTGAAACCCTGCTCAGAGGGCAGCCAGTCCCCAGGGAAGAAGTGCAGCCTCGTAGGGACCGCAGTGCTGTGGAAAGTCCGGGTCGCCTGGAGAAGCCACTTGTGGGTGCCCTGGTCAACAACCCCCGCTGACTTTGCAGCCGACAGGCAGCCATGTGAGTGAACTCCAGCCCAGCCCAGCTTCCAGATCAATCGAGTCCCAGCTGACATCTGACTGCAACCACGGGGGACCCCAAGTGCGAATCACTCACCTGAGGGAGAACAGGACTGGGAGACAGGAGGGCACAGGGGAGAGGGACAGACCAAGCTCCCCACGGACAACAGTTTCCAACTGTGGACACAATCGTTTTTTGAAAAAACAACTATTTGAAGGCACTGGAGAGCAGCCAGAAGCAGGCAGAGACTGGAGTGGGTTCAGCCTTTCAAAACACGGAACACACTGTGTGAGATCTACGGTTATGTGGCTTTTCCTCTGGGATAAGCTCTAGGATGCATGGCTTTTCCTCATCCACGTGCCAAGGAACAGCTGGAACTCCAGCAGAAAACCACCTATGGACTAGACGTGTCAGACGCCAGAGTTTGGGGATGCCAGAGCAATGGGAAATGGAGAGGAGAAATCCCAATATGGAGGGACCCCAGAGGGAGAAGCCCGGAGTCTCTCTATAAATTACCCTTGAATCTTTAGTACCCTGAGAGAAAAAAGAAAGCCATCAGCACAGACTTCTATATGCACTGAAATCATCCTGGAAAATTGAAGGCAGTATAAGATGACCGTTCCTGTTTTTGTCATTCAACAAGAATGGAGACATGTGGGGCTGCCTGGTGGCGCAGCGGTTAAGTGTGCACATTCCGCATTAGCGGCCCGGGGTTCACTGTTCGCATCCCAGGTGTGGACATGGCACCGCTTGGCACGCCATGCTGTGGTAGGCGTCCCACATATAAAGTAGAGGAAGATGGACACGGATGTTAACTCAGGGCTAATCTTCCTCAAAAAAAGAAAGAAAGAAAGAAAAACGAATGGAGAAATGAGATGAGGTGGGCGTGGCCATTTCCTTTAAAGGAACAATCTAGGGGGCTCAGATCACTTTCCCTCATACGCCTTGGCCAGAACTTAGTGCCACAGGTCCCGGGAAGGCTGGAAAATGTTCCCTTTGGTAGAGCACTCTCCAATCCACGCTCAGTTCGAGGGTTCTCTGAGTCAAGGAAGAAGGGAGGACAGAGACAGAGACAAGTAGCTGGAGTCTGTGTCGCTCCTGCTTTGTAGACTACTTAGGAAGGAAAAATAAATAAAGGAAATTAATTTTAAATATGCTTTATTTGACCCAATATATCCAAAATCTCATTTTAACATATAATCCATAGAAAAAGTATTAGCTAGATTTTACTCTTTTTTTACAGTAAATAAAAATGCTGTACATACTTCCATCTATTTCCCGCCTTGTCCACTGAGAGGGCATAGAAGCAGTGGTAACCTTGCAGCCGTCGGCCCACCCAGCTCCCAGAGCTTGGTTTCTAAACACTGTTCTCCAATGAAAGGAACAGAGCTCCTTGGGGAAATGGTTGGTTACAGAAATGGATCCAGAAGCTTACAAGATGAGCCTGGAAATCTTACTCCAGAAATCAAGGAAGTGCTCCAAGAATGATGGGGATACGTCAAGAGGACAAGGGAGCCCGCTTGAAAGGGTTCCCACTGGCCTAATCTGGGATGACTTGAGCATCACATAAATGACAGTAAAGAATTATAATGCATTGAGTAAAATGAGAATTCAAGAGTCCATGTTGATATGTATCAGTTGGAGGATACACAGGTGAGGGAGGGGAGAGAAGCTCTTCCGGAGAGTCGAATGTCAACAGACAAATGCAGCAAGATGATGAAATTAGAGAACCGCTATTCGGTCAGTGACATAATATTAACAGTCAGGCAAACAGCATCAGTGGCAGCTCAAACGAATGGTCAAAGTTAAGAAGTCATGGGTATTTACACTCTCTCAAGGTCTCTCCACATGTTGATAAAGAGAAAACCAGTGTCTCTATAGGGGAGTAATGTGGCAGACAGCATCTGAAAAAAATTTTTTTAATAAAAATTCTCCCAATTGTGGAGTGTATTTTACACTTGGAGCGCAGCTCAGCTTGTCCTAGCTCCATGCCAGGTGCTCATAGCTACGTTCGGCCTGTGGACCACACTGGACGGCACAGCTGGAACGGTCCCTGCCGTTCTAGATGGCTCAGTGTGGACGACGATACATGTTCTAATTATTAAGGCATTTTCAGTACATATTTCTTGACTTAACCAGAATGCGCTCTGAGTGTCCCACTCCCACCCTCAGAGGGACCCCTCACACGCGCACAACCACACACACACTGCGGTAGACTGAACAACGGCCCCCCCAGAATGCCCACCCCAACCCCCGGGACCTGTGAGCATCTTGTTGCGTGCCCAAGGGACTTGGCAGATTCATTAGGATTTATAGACTTTAAAATAGGGAGATTATCCTGAATTACCCGGGGAGGCCCCCTCTGAACACGCGAGTCCTTAAAAGCAGGGAACTTTCTCGGGCTGGATGTGGAAGAGAAACGTGGCGGAAGGAGACAGCAGAGGGATTCCACGCGTGAGAACGATTGGAGACACCGTTGCCGGCTCTGAGACGGAGGGTCCCATGCACAAGGACCAGACAGAGGCCACCAGGAGCCGAGGATGGAGCCTCACCGCCAGCGAGGAAACGGGGGCCTCAGCCTTCCACCCAGAGGGACAGAATCCGCCAACGACTTGAAGGACACTGGAGCGGAGTCTCCCCAGAGCCGCGGGCGGGGGAGTCCAGGGGCCGCACTTGGACTTCAGCTGTGAGACCCTCATCCCAGAGAAACTCAGGGGCCCCCGGAGCTCTGAGCTGCAGAACGTGAGGCCAGAAATGCGTCTGGTTCTGAGATGCTCGGTTTGTGATCACTGGTTACGGCAGCAAAAGAAAATTAACCCACACAAACACTCACATGGTCCCACACCACAGAGAGCATCCTTTCCTCATTGTTTATTGGCACAAGTTTTATAAAAAGTGGAAATATAAACATTTGAC
>NW_025794826.1:0-4260 GCF_021613505.1 Equus quagga
CCAAAAGGTGACAGTACATTTTTGTGTTTTGTGATGGTCTGGCACCTGGGAAATCTCTCCCTTACTTCCTACACTTCTTCCTTTCCTTCATTCCACTCCAGGGTAAACTGCACTCCTTTCTATCTCGCAGTGTTCCTAATGATACTGCTGACACAGGACCTTTGCAATGGCTGTGCTTTTTGACCCGAAACACTCATTCCCCAGAGAGGCAGATGGCTAGCTACGTCACTTCATTGTGGTCTCTTGCTCAACTACCTTTTCTGATCATCCCTTGAAAATAGCATCTGCCACTCTTTGTATCAGGTACTTGCCTGATGTCTACCATAATATGAACCCATGAGAGTAAGATTTGGTTTATTTTGTTCTCTGCTGAATCCCCAGCACCTCAAACAGCATTTAGCTCTTACTAGGCACTCAGAAATATGTGAAAACATGAAAAGTGTCACATCTTATTATTGTTAGCTGATTCTGCTCTGGGCTATGGATTAGAGACAAGAGACCATCAGTATACGCTCAGAGAAATGTGCATACTTCTTTAATGACTCTAAGTGAGGAAGTAGCAGGGAAAGACAAGTATTCCCTTTTTCTCTTTCTTTACCCATAGCCCCCACACCCATCCAACCTCTTGCTCTCTGTTCCTCATTTCAGATGAGCTGCAAAATCATTCTGGTTTACCCAGCTACGAAAACCATTCACAAAGCAGCATTTCTAAGCTTACTCTCTCAAACCTACTTAAGCAACTTCAAGCAGCAGCACAATTTCAACAAATCCTTGGAATATGCTTTCTTCTTCTGCATCTTTGATGGTTGCCAGTCATTTCTCCTTCAGCATTCTGCCAGTCCATGACCTTGAAATCATTATTGCCCTAACTCTGGCAGACGCTAGCTCATTACAGTTTCTGTACTCCGCAGGCGATCTGACTTTGTGAAGTTTCAAATGAGGAAGTTTATAATGAACATAATTTAAATTACAAGCCCTCGAATTTGGTACTGTATGTAGAAGAAAAATGAAATTCTGTTTTAAATTTTGTAGGGCTGACCACAGCTGAAAAGGCTTGGCCTACTTCAAAGAATACCCAGTTCCTGCCATCTGAGTCTGCTAGCATAATTGAGTTTCTAGAACACTTGCAGTGCTGTTTGGAAGCCCATGGGTAAGAAGCAGATGGGTGAGTCATTAGGACGAGCACAGGGGAGTGGTGACGGAGCAGGTACCAACCACCAGCCTGACTACAGCCGGTATCTGCCACTGAGCACTTGGACACGTCCTGCTGCCCCTTGTAGTGCTGCTACTTAAAACACGGATCCCTCTGTCGGCTTTCTGCTCAGACCTACAATCTGCAGGGCTGGGGAACTGCCAGAGTGCCATTTATTTTCTCAATTGTGTTTACCGACCCAAAAGGGGATATAATTCCCAAGGCTTACCACCTTATGAGAACTATAACTAATTTACTGACCTGCAGTGAAAGTGAATTGCTTAGTTTTGAATAATTATTGGAAATGGTCTTTTTTTATTAGGGTGGTCATATAACTTACTGTCCAGGCTAGGAGGCTTCTGAAAATCAAGGGGACACTAAAAATAACTATAATTCTGCACATGTATTTGAATATTATATTTATAACCTCTATAAAAAACTATGTTCCCTTTATTTTATGTATGTTTGAATATTTATTGAGTAACAAATTGGTTTTATTATATTAGCAGACGTTAAAAGTCTTATTTAAAATTATTTTATAAAACAAAGTTCTTTATAAAAACTAAAGTAACATATTGATATGCATTGAAGCAAAATAAAAAGCTTTTCTTATTAATGATCTGAACATTAAAATAACAGGGTAATTATTTATGGTCTGTGGTCATGCACTTTAATCATATTTTTTGTCTTGTTTATTTCTAATATATATTTGTATTTTTTCTAAAGAATGAGTTTCTTACAATACAATCTGATTTTTAAAATTAACTTGACTGTACTCATCGTCACAGTGGCATTTTATTATTATTGTAGTTGGTATTGACATCTTTAGTTGATTTGTCATAATGTTTTCAGTTGATGAAAAGTGTTCCCTATTGGTGCTAATATACCTGGTACAATAAAATCAAATTCTGCTACATAGGGAATATCCTCAGTGAACTCCTGTTTTATTTTGAAATGTGGAAATGTGTCTGCACAAATATTTTTATAGATGCTGTCTTTCTTTACTCCATTCTGAGTATCTTGATTAGAAAATTATTTTTAAAGACAACATTTTTAAACTAAAATATAGAATTGTCTATTTCAATTCCATGCTGATTTAGAATATAAATATTTTCAACCAAAATGAAATCTCTATACAAATATTTTACTCAAATTTGAGATATTCCAAAGTTGAACTATAGAATTAAAGAATTAAATTCATACACTATTTCCAAACATACAAATCTTAAGATTCATGCTTTGCTTTTAGATGAATTTCACTACCTCCCTGTTTGGAAGCAAGCTTGATTTTCAATATTTACAATTTGCTAAAAGCTCCAAAAGATATTACATGTGTGTGTGTGTGTGTGTGTGTGTGTGTGTGTGTGTTTCAATGTTAAATACTTTGATTACAGATATAGAAGTGATTTGCAATAAAAAGCAACCTAAATTTAGAGAACTCTTTTATAAAAGAGTTGACCCTCTATGAGGTATCTACACTAGTCACTCCCATAGAAATAGAGTAGAAGGATGGTTGCCTGAGACTGGGCGTAGAAAGAAATGGAGAATTGCTGTGTAACGGGCATAAAGTTTCAGTAATACAAAATGAATAAGTTCTACAGATCTGCTGTACAATATTGTTCCTATAGTTAAGAATACTGTTTGTGTGCATTTAAAAATTTAAGAGGGTAGATCTCATGGTGTGTTCTTACCAAAAAAAAGTCAATTAAAAAATTGGTGTTGCACAATCAAGAGGGAAAGTATGTACCACTATACTATACACTTTTTATATTAAATCTCAGCTCCTTCACAAAATTTTATCTTATTTACTCTAAGAGCTTATACGTAAAATATTTGTAAATTTTGGACAACTATGGCTTCTATTTAAATTTGTAGAATAGCATAGCTTGTTGAGAACCTATCCTGAATTCTATGTGCATCATAATCAAGTCCAAATACATTTCTTTTTCATAGGTTTCTCAGGTATTAGTTAGCTACTATTGCATAGCAAATCGCCCAAATACTCATAACATAAAGCAACACCATTGTTGTGCTTGTAGATTCTCTATGTCAAAAATTTGGACAGGCCACAGCAGGGTCTGCTTACCTCTGCTCCACCCCTGTCTAGGGTCTCAGCCAGGAAGACTTGAAAGTTTGAAGCAACTCAGCATCCGGGGGCTGGAATTATCTGGAGTAATCTTCACTCACATAGCTGTTACCACACCAAGTTCGTTTTTGCCTGCGGCCTGGAAAGCCAAACACCGAGACGACAAGACTGCAGCAGAGAGAGGGTTTACTCACAAGGCAGTCTGTGAGAAAGTGAGAGCGTGAGTCTCAAATCCACTTCCCTGAAAATGGGGACTCAGGGATATTTCTGGGTTGCGGCAAGGTGGTCTGAAATGTGGAGACAGGTGATTGGAGGTGAGGAGCCGTGAGGTAATTGATGATCTGCGCAAGCGTAGTCATACTCCATGCCTCTTCATAGGACGCATGCTCACAAAATGGTGGGATTAGCCTGATCGGAGGGTGGAGTCTTTTGCCTCTTGATATAGAAAGGTCGCCTATCGGACATCTACACAGGCCCAGTTGATGAGTTGGTGGTCTCAACTGGCCTGCGGTGGACAACGGGGTTCTAATTCCTGAAGAACAGCTCAAATATCCATTACTATGGTGACCCAGGCTCCAGGGAGACGTTATCTGTAGGAGCCTAGCGGGAGTCAGATAGCATTCTGCCTAAGCAGTACGGTTAACAACGGGTGGGTTAAACAGCTAAAAGCTATAGTCAGTAATTGCAAAAAGGAAAAAGAACCCTTATTTGGTAGCTACTTAATCATCAATGGCTAACTGCCAGTTTCATACCGATCTAGTGGGTGAAGCTGACTGTTGACTAGGACCTCAGCTGAGCTGTTGCCTGGAACATCTACATGTCACCTAATCAAGGGGTCTTCTTGAATGAACTTGTTTAGATTTCCTGACTGCATGGCAGCTAGATGACAAGAACAGATGTGTCCGGGGAGTTAAGTGGAAATGCATGGCATTTGATCATCAGGATTTAGAAGTCACATAATGACACCCACATACCCTAATAG
>NW_025794827.1:0-1084 GCF_021613505.1 Equus quagga
CACAAAGTTGTGTACTAATCAGTTGATGAAAATGTTGTGACCAGAGGCTCCCAGGAACCTAAACCCTTTATTGTCCGTGGGAGCATTGGTTCAGAATTCCCCACTTCAGTGTTTCTGGCAACTTCATAAACCATAACTACCACAACTAACGGGTATCAACTGCATTTCCAAAGAAAAAGAGAAAAGAAAACATAATACATTCATTCTCCAAGCTTAGAGACCGATCTAGTTCGACTGCTGAGGCCAAATTGACAAAGGAGTCATTCAAAGTGTCAAGGTGGCTCTGGGTAGGGTACAAGAATGTGGGATGTGCCATGAAAATGTGCCTCCCAGGTCTACAGCTGTGAGGCATGTAAATGACTGCCCACCTGAAGTCACTGCTGTGCTCATGCCAAGGCCAACGCCGGAGCTTGGTGGGGCTCCCAGGACAGTGAATTTGGGGGTAGCACTTCCCATCAGTTTTACCAAAACTTTCCTAGAATTGAGCTGCGGTCTAAGACATTTTACCCAACCTTCTCTTCTCCACTGGGGTCAGAAACACTCCATGGCTCTAGTTCTCTCAGCCTCATCCAGCTCCTCCTCATCCTCCCTCGCAGGAGTCTTCCCTAGTAAACCTCTCATGCTTCTCCTCCTGTCTTAGCACCTGCTTCTTGGAGACCTGAGCAAACACACTGTGAATAGAGGGCGCCATCTGCAAATCCATCTCCAAAGCTCGGGCAGGTCTTGGTGGATGCTGTGAGTCATATGTGCTTCTCTGGACCCTGGAAGAAGCTGTCACTGATGTACCCAGGATCTCAAGAATGTGGTTCTTCAATGAGACAAACTCTACCCACCAAGTGCCCTCCCCAAAGGGTTGTGCCAACTTACCCTCCCCTGGCAGTTCATGAGCCTGCTCACTTCCTCACATCCTTGCCAATACAGAGTGCTGTCCATGTTGTGCATTTCTTCAAGGCCCAGAGTTATATTTGTTGTTCTTGTTAGAATTTCTCAAACCAAAAGGGAGGTTGAGCATCTTTTTTTTGTATTGAGCTCAAATCCACATAACATAAAATCAACCATTTAAAAATGAACAATTCAATAGTGT
>NW_025794828.1:0-1425 GCF_021613505.1 Equus quagga
TTCCCTCAGAAATGATGATGCTAAATTTGTGCATAATTTATTCAACTGATAACATTGAGTTAATCTGCTTTTGTGATTTGAAATATGATAACATTTTTGAGTATTGGACAAAAGATAAACACACTTTTATAGTTTTGCCTGTCTGAAAAACTACCTTAAAAACATTTAGAGAACTTGATGGGTATCAAGGTCAAATGCAATCATGGCGCTTCACACACAAACTACAGCTGTGTACCAAACACTGCAAGAGATGACCTCAAATGACAATGTACGTTATGCAGGAACCTGAAGCAAGCTGGCACCAATAGATTACACATTTGGATGCAATTTAATTTGGTGGGATGATATTTAGAACCAAGTGGGAAGAGTTAATAATGTTCTGCAATAAAAAACACTCATCTATATAAAAAGCAGCTGGCTTCACAGAAGGCCCACCCTTTAGCTTACAACAAATGAGAGAAAGTAACTTTGAAAGTATGTTGATGAATTTAAAACGTTAGAAACAGACACGAGTGCATTTCACGACTTTGAAAGTAAACGGAAATAGAAGTTAACAAATCAGAAATGTAGGAATCACTGGATGAAAGTATCAGTGATTATGGGATATAGCATATTTTAAAAGTTAGGAGTTTACAGAATCCCAATTTCAACTTGGAGATGGAAATACAAAAACTTCAACCACGTGCCTTCAGATTTTTAATATTTAACAGGAGAAAATTACTTTCCAATGAATACATCTGATTTTCAAACAGCAGCCACTGACTTGGCTCCTAAATTTTTGGAGGATTGGAGTTCTGCAAAAATTTCATTTTAAATGATTTTACGCAAGATTCATCATCAGTAATTTGGAATATAAAATCGGTTTCCTGTTTGGATCTTCTAAGATGATTCACGAATCTGGGTTAGTGCAACCTTATTCAAATTGTCAGGTGGCTTTGAACGTTTTACAGAAAATACTAGTCACAGCGGGGATGTTGCAAAAGAAACTTCAGTGAGCTGATGTTCATTAAGAATTATTTCAGGTCACAAAAATTTCAACAACAGCAATTCTTAACAATGAAAACAAGATTATCAAAGAAGTCTATTTTGAAAAGACTCGATGCGTTTCCTTCTATTAGAGCGAAGAAAGTAAAATTATAATTTATCTTGTTTGGACATATATAAAAAATTTAAACTTAAAATAGTCCTGCAAATTTAATACACTTACTTTTAAATATTTTTTCAACTCCTTTTACGCTGTAGGAAAACTTAGCCATTAGAAAAATAATGTAAACAAGTACATAGGGGAACATAGTTTGCCTTCTGCCTCAGGCTCCAAGAAGTCCCAGCGGAGCACTGGCCGGGTCCCCAGGTCATTCCACCAGAGTCCCAACATTCCGAAGATTTGTGTCCACAATGTAGCTGCGTCTCCGTTTCCCCGAATTC
>NW_025794829.1:0-2329 GCF_021613505.1 Equus quagga
ATTGGTCTAAATCATTATTCTCTTGATTATTCTACTATACTTTTGGGTGCTTGTTATGTTTGATTGATTATGTTCAGTTGTTTTTAGCGGAAGCGGCAGCTTTAAAATTTAGCTTACCATGTTAAAGAAATGGAATCCCCATGACCTATTTGATGATTGCTGGTATTTACCTGGCTCCAGGGCAGGTGCTAGGATGCAAGTCCACCTAAACCAATGTTCCCTTGAGTCTTCTAGGAACGGTGCTCCTTTCTGAACTGCTTGTAATCTGCCCACAGTAAGACACATACAGAAGCTGAAAGTGAGTGTAAGCAAGTAAACCTCTACCTTGTCTTGTCCCAGACTGGTGACAGTCACGGAAAAGATGAGCATTTCTATTATGTCATTGGATCTGCTGAAACAGTTTGATTATTATCTCTTCATGGACCAGAGACTGAGTGGCACAGTTTCTAAACTAAGATGGTTTTTAGCCTTTTGTTGGGGTCACATAAATACTGATCAATGTTATAGTCTCCCAAGAACTATGTGCACAAAGAAATATAAAAGTTAATGTGAAATGTCAGTGTATATAAGTAAGGATCTCTGAAGTCTTATAGGTCTTGGTTTTTTTAATCCCAGTAAGAGACAAAGGCAGGGAGAAGACATTCTGAGGAATCACTTTCTCATCCCACAATGCCACTCCCCTTATTTGTGAAAATACTAGAGTAGACAAAAGCTGGACGCCATTACATACTATCAAGGGAGTAAGTTGAAAGACGTCACTTATCCAACCAAACCTGAGTGTTTACAATGTACCAGATCAAGTTCTGGTTTCAGATTACTCCTCCAAAAAAGCTGAAGTTTGTAATTTTTTCCCATTTCTCACCCTTAACATGACCCCTAGAACCTGTACCCTCTTTCCATGTTGGGAGAACCCTACACTTAAAGAGTCTTGGAAGGAGGCAGAGACCCCCTCCATCCATACTAGAGGAAAACCCATTTTCCCAAACATTCCTGCAGTTGGACATGTCAGAAGCCTCCACCAGTCAGGTGACCACACGCTGGACTCTGACTCAGGACATGGTGACACAGATAGACTGGGGCTGTGAAGAATGCATCTGGCAAAGGTGGCGTGAGTGGCAGTAGTGTCATGAAGCAGCCAGGGGCAGCAGAGACAGCAGTCCCAGCTGCAGGACCCAGTGTCCAGCATCAGGAGAGTCAGCAGTAGGAACAGTGGCATCTGTACCTAGAAGCAGCGGCAGCAATTCCTATGTGGGACCCGAGGCCCTAACACTTTCTCTCTCTCTCTATTTATCTACATTCATTTATGTTTCAGTTAGAACAATTTGGAATCCATTGTTCACACCAAGAAGGGAGTGAGAAATACATGTAGGGAAAAGATTCACAGAGCAAGGATTCAGAGATTTTTTTCCCAGCTGTATTGAGATAAAATTGACATATAATACTGTGGATGTCAGAGGTGTACGACCTGTTGATTTGATCCTTACATTGCAAAATAATGAACACCATAGAGTAAGCTAACACCTCCATCACATCACATAATGACCAATTCTTTTTTGTGGTGAGAACATTTAAGAACTCTCTTAGCAACTCGGGCTTTCTTTTGCTGAGCTGATAACCACTTCCAAAATCTACCACCTGTGTACACCCTATGGCAGAGACAACAACATATACCTCCCAGCATATGTCTTGCGTCTTTCTTCCCAGAAAAATTTTAAATGTGAATTTAAGACTCCTCTTCACCCTGATCACTCTCTGGTCATTGGCATCAGAGGTTCCCAATCTGGCCAAGCAGCAGGATAGCTTGCGGCCTTGTTACAAAATACTCAAGGCCTCTCCCCAGACTCACTATCTTAGAATATTGAGCACAGCACCCAAGAATCACTTATTTAGCTAGCCCTACTTCTGAGACTGATGCACAGCGATGTGGCAATCCTGGTCTATGTTTGTGCTACTAAATGTGTGCTCTGAAGACCAGCAGCATCAGCACCAAACGGGTTATAAATGCAGAATCTCAAGCTCATCCAGACTGTCTCGATCTTGATGAGATGTCCAGAGGATTCCTGTGCACAGGAAAGTTGAGGACCCCCTGGTCTCCATGCCTTCTAGATGTGGTGTCAGAACTATGCAGCGTGCTCTACATGTGTGGTCTGATCAGATCACCTATCTATGTGAAAATACTAGAGTAGACAAAAGCTGGACCCCATTACATACTATCAAGGGAGTAAGTTGAAAGACGTCACTTATCCAACCAAACCTGAGTGTGGGGGGCGGAATGTGGTTCAGGGTTCAGTCCTTGTTCTTTTCTTTTCTACAGTCATCACTCCCCTGG
>NW_025794829.1:2429-3486 GCF_021613505.1 Equus quagga
TTTCTTTTCTACAGTCATCACTCCCCTGGTGACCTCATTGGTTTTCAAGCCTTTAAATATCATTTATATGGTGTCACCTCTCAAATCCATTTCTGCAACCAAGACATGTCACCTAAACTCAAGACTCAAATTATCCAACCGCTAACCTCACTTTCATTTCTAATAAACAACTCAAATTCAACACTTCCTAAATTGGATGACTATGATGCTGCTTCCTCAAACGTGTTTCTTCTATCCTCCTCTCCATTTCCACTGAAGGCACTCCATATTTCTACTTGCACAGTCTGAAATTTGGGGTGTCCTCCTTGATCCTCTTTCTCATAACCCAGATTTAATCCATTAGGAGATGGTGTAAAGCCCATCTTCAGAAGGTACCCAGAATCTAATCCCTTCCTATTATTTTCTCTGCTCACAGTCCAGACAAAGCAACGAACATCTCTAGCCTGGGACACGGCACCAGTCTCATGCAGTTTTCTCTACCGGTTGCTTGTCCTTCACCTCTTGATTCTGCACAGCACCACACTGATGCTTCTAAAGAGAAGTGCTATGAGGTTATCTTCTGTTCAAAGCAGTCTTGCACCTCCACATCTTACTCAGAAAAGTCAAAACCTTCCAACACCTTCGAGGTCTACATGGCCTGGGTGTAATTCGGACCTCATCTCACTATTTTCTGCTCCAGCCACACCAGCCTCCTCGCTCTTCCCAGAAACACAGACACACTCCTGCCCGAGCGCATTTGCACAGGAGGTTCCCCTGCCTGTGAAGAACTTCCCCAGACATCCTCGTGGATAATTCCTCATGTCCTTCACATCTTTCTCAAGGTCACCTTCCCACTGAGGCCACCCTGACCACCCTAGGAAAATAGCCACCTTCCGTGTCCCCACACACTTATACTCTGGGTCACCTTCCTGAAGGCACTTACAACTTCTCACATAAACACTTCCCTTCACTGCACATTGAGCTAATCAGTTGTACAGTAATTATATCTGGAGGATGGGGGAGTGTGAAACAAGAGCCAACTCACCAAGGACGATGCATAAAACTGAATAACAAAGAA
>NW_025794830.1:0-4708 GCF_021613505.1 Equus quagga
GAGTTAAAGGTAAAACAGACAGAGAACCAAGAGAAAAGCACTTCAGGATAAATGGTCCGGATCAGGAGGGGAAGGAAGAGTCAGAAAATAGAAGGAGGTTAGCCAGTGCAGACAGGTCTCTGAAGTGAAGCCTGGGCAGGCTTGAGGCTTGGTGGACAGCTCTGGGAATCATGGTTTGGATAAAGTAGGAGAAGCCAGACAGGATGGGGAAGATCAAAACTGCAAGGTCTACGCTCAACAAGGAGAAGATATAGTTGGTGCTGCAGAATTAAACCAGGTTTGGGAAAGGGAAACTTGGTAGTAGTTTCCGTAGGCTGAAGTTAGAATCTTTTCCAAGATATACCAGTTCCTCCAAATTGAGAATTATAAGCTCTGTCATACCCACACAAAAGCCAGAAAATATTTCTACAGACAAAATAGCAAAGCCTCACAGTGGATGGAGCAAGTCTACATCAATGTCAGAGATGGGTCCATGTCCTTTGAAGATAATTTCCCACTCCAGGCTTTTCCATTGTAGTCACTAAGTATCACAGTCTGAGGGACCTTCAGCCACGTGCCCATCCATTCTAACCTCCCTACTTTACCTCCTAGGCCAACCAAATCTTGTATTAATCATGTTTTTAATTTTTTTGTACGTTATGTTGTTTTGACATCATTAAAAAAGCCTTTCTGGCTGAGGAGAGACTGCCCCTTTCAGGGCTAACCAATTCTTAGAGATAGCAAAGGGCAAGCTATTTGATATTGCAAACTTGTCAACCCAGAGCTCTCCCCTCCTCCATCTGCCCTGTACACCTCAGGAGGCAATATTCCTCCACCTTAATCATCCCAGGGCCAGGCACTAGGCAACTAGAGACCACTCCTAAAGCCCAAAGCCCACCGAAATTATTCAAACTAGCCAATCCTAAACTATTTACCCTGCCCTGCCTTGGGTTTCTCACAGAAGCCCCAATAAAGGCCACGGCCTAAGCGCTCATCCATCCACCATCACCCCCACTCCTGCTTCTACTTCCTGGCCAAAACCTGGTGTTTCTCGTGTGTCCATGTGTGGTGAGCCGTGCCTCTTGTTTCTGGAACAGCTGTGAGTAACATTAAACTCTTCTTCCAGTGGTATTGACCTCTCCCTGTTGTCACTCAGTCCCCTTCACAAATTAAGACCCAGACACAAAACAAACCTCTGCCTGGCACTCTTTTGAGACCTGTTTCTGACTGCTTTTCAGACTCTACTCCTCCAACCCCATCACCTCTGCATTCGGCCTCTGTGTCTCTCTCCCTGCCCCTTATCCTGACATTTGACCTTTGATCTTGCTTTCTTCTTCCTGTCTCCCCACACTGCCTCTTTCTCCTCCCACTCAATTCTCTGATGCCTTCTCAGTCGAGGAAAGGCACATAGAATACATTCTCCTGAATTCACAGTGTCATCCTGTGAAGAACACCTCCAGCCCTGCCACTCCCACCTGTGCTCATCTCCTTGACTTTATGGGATTGGTTCACCCCGGAGCTCAGTTCCTGTTTCTGTCTGCTCTGGCTCTCTCTGTTGCTCTCTTTCTCTGTGACCTTAAACAAGTCAAATAAATGTTTTACATCCTGCTTGGATGCAGATGAAAATGTCCCACTTCACAGGGGATTCTTGAGGACTCATTCAAAGCCCCTGAAGTGTTTTGAGAACCTGCCTGGTCTCAGGCAGAGGAAGCAGAAGTTCTTGACAGCGTGGCTGCGCGTGTTCATTGTACACGTGGCAGCCTGTAACAAGCTCTCATGACTGGGCCTTAGAAACAACTTCCTTGAGGTAGGACCAGACTGAAACGAAACTGCAATGTGGTCAGCCATCACTTTGGATGTAACCATAACACAAGTACGATTAGCACTGAGCTCCTTCTTGTGTACAGAGTGCTTCAAATATAAATAGAACGTTTTCTTTATCCTGGCTTCCTCATTTAGAGCCTTTCATGTCAGAGACTCTGTGGTTAATACATGCCACGGTGTGTATGAATATTTTTTATGGTAAAGAAAGTAAGTTATGAGAGAGGTTTCTCATATTATTAAACTTTTTTTAAATATATTTGGCTGAAAGAAATCACTCCCTAATTAATATTTGTAAACATGCCTTTGAAGTGACAGCAAATCTAGCTGAAAATACATTGTATAGTCAAAATTTGGGTGAGGAATACTAAGGAAAGCAAATGATGCCCCTCAGAAGGTCCATCTGTGTGACTTTCAGTGTAACTATCTTAGGCAGGAGGAAAGATTTATCCACTGCGGCAGGGAGCATGAGACACTGTTTTCAAATTGGAATCAGACAGGAGCCCAGGGAGTTGTCAGGGCTGTGGATGACTGTACCCTTAGCCCAGATCTTCTCCAGAGGGGTGGGGTGGGCAGGAAGTCAAGGTTGGGAAGTCCTTAGTTTAATTTTCTGCTTCCAGTCCTTTTTACTCTTTACCACATTCCTTTGCAAAATCAACCTAAATAAATTAAAAAGGCAGAGATCAACTGCCATGATTAGAATGTTTGTGTCTCTGTCAAATTCATGTGCGGAAATCCTAATTCCTACAGATGATGGCAGGTGGAGGTGGGGCCTTTGGGAGGTTCTTAGGTCACGAGGGTGGAGTCTTTATGAGTGGGATTAGTGTTCTTCCAAAGAGGCTCCAGAGGGTTGCCCAGCCCCTCCCATGAGGTGAGGCTACAGGAAGAAGGCACCAGCTATGAATCAGGAAGAGGGCTCTCGCCAAGGTTCGACCATCTTGGTGCCTTGATTTTGGCCTTCCAGCCTCCAGAACTGTGAGCAATAAATTTCTATTGTTTATAAGCTAGCCAGGCTGTGGTATTTTGTTATAGCAGCCCGAATGGACTAAGACGTCAGCTAAGATATTGTCCTCCTATAACCTCGAGCTGGATGGATAAGATAATTGGACAGGGAAAGATATGAAGGAGGAAATTCAGAAATGCAAACTGTTAAATCAAGCTAGATCCAGCTGAAATCATTTCCCTCTGGCAGAATGGGCTCCTCCATTGATTGCAATCTGGCAAAATTCCTGAAAAGAAATGAAAAGGAGCCCAGCAAATGTTTGTACAGACCCCAGAGAAATACCTTGCCTCCACTCCATGAACACCTTTTTAAAAAATCTGGCTTTGGGTTTTTTTCTTTTGAGTGTTCTTTTTTTCTTTCTCTCTTTCTCTGTCCTTCCTATGCTCAGTTTCCTAAACATACAAGTGAGACCCATGGCAGTCACAGCTTTTGCTTCACACATTTTCATGTCACTCAGAGGTAAAGCGCACTTGTTTTCAGGACATTCCAGGAGAAAGTATTTTTCTTGGGCCTGACAATAGCTCATTAGTGCATCAAACCTCCTCTTCCACATAAACAGGGTCCTGCACCTGTGGGCCCTAGCAGAATCACAGTGTCCCCCAGAACCAGGTCAAGTGGGGCATGTGTCACTCGCACACAGACTGAGGTATATGCAGCCAGAGTGATCTGAGCCTCATGGAAAGAAGTTAATCGAATGTGAGCAGACCATCCAAGGGGAGCATCCTTCTGAGGGGCTGGCCAGAGAGAGTGAGTCCAGGCACAGAGCTCACTGGACACAACTAAAGAAGACCAGCTCCTGGAGGGAATTTAGAACTCAGAACGGGAAAGAGCCTGATTTAAGTGCTGGCTCTATGACTGCTCTCTGAGAAACTTTGGCTATGTCTCTTAACCTCTCTAAGCCTCAGTTCCTCATCATGGACACAATGGCAGCCTCTATGTCAATGTCATGAAGACGAAATGTGATGATACGTGTAAAACATGTATACAAAAGTTGTTGTACTGTATTACAAAACAGTACCGCAATGCTTGGCACAGAGTAGAGGCTCACTATATTCCAGTGATTGGAATTACTACTACTATTACTGTTATTTACCCTACACAAAGGGAAGGATGGCTGTATCCATTTTTATAGGATGTTCATGGCATGGCAAAGAGGGATTAAAGAAATTTTATGTGAACAAACACAAGATAATTGGCACGAGGTGACCTCCAAATGGCCATTCCCAAATTAGAAATGAGGAAACTGAGGCAAAAAGAGATTAAGTAACTTGTCCAGGACCACATAGATAAATAGCAGAGTTCAAATTCATTCCTAAGTAGTTTGTGCTGCCTGCATAGCTGAATGCTTCCAACATACAACTTAGAGATGTCTACACTACCGTCATTTCCCAGATTGTGGCTTCTCGCTTTTTAGTTTCTGTCTGGAATGTCCTTTCTCCTTTTCTCAATCTAATAAACTACTAATTGACCTTCAAGTTGCAGCTCCAATGTTATCTCACTGGGTCCTTGTGAGGCCTTTTTTAAAGTCAAGAGCAAATGGGTCTCTCCCACCATTAGGCTCACATCCATCTTTGTCATCATATTGGATTTTGGGTTTGATTGAAGCTACTGTCCACACCTTTACAGCAGGGCTCTTAGCTCAACGTCCACCGAAGGGCATCAGAGGGAGGTCTGTGAATCAGGCATGTGGAGATGCGTGCACACACATGCACGTGGACAGAAATGCACACACACGTAAACAGCAGTAACATTTGATGTGATTTTTCCAAATCATCTTGGTGAATATGTTATTTTTATGTCTAGTATGGCTACTCCTTTTGACAGGCACAGTATAGCCATCAGTGTTGCCACGATATGTCATAACAGCTTTCCACTGGTAGGAATTAGAAAAATATGTGCCCTGCC
>NW_025794830.1:4718-21097 GCF_021613505.1 Equus quagga
GACTTTTTAAAAGTAATATTTTAAGGCGTGTGATGGAGGAATTGAAAGCTTCTTTACGCAGCCAGCTGATGCCTTCAAAAATGAATTCCTATTTAACAAGGCCTTTTTGAAATTCAAAATCCATCAACATCTTTGAAATGCTGAGAAGTTCTTTTTGCAAATAAAACTCATTGGGGACTCTGTGAACAGACAGAACACCTGCGGTGCTTGGTAACACTTCTTAGAGGAAGTATCTTTACACGACTAGGGCTATATGACCATTGCCTTCCATGGTCCTGCTTATCTAGAGCAAGGCAACAACTTTCTTAATGCCAGGGCCCTGACTCCCTGCCTTTTCAAAATGTTTTCTCCTGAAATGAAAGCAGAATATGAACTTCTTTTTTACAAATCTGTAAAAGTCGCAGACAACTTGAAACTCTGCATAACTCTTTGGAAAGTACTTCTGCTCAGACAACCTGAAAATTGAAACATGAGTCCTTAATCCTCCCTTTGCTGACATCAACAGCAACCCCTCGCTGGCAATGAAACTCAGTGACGTGAAGCCAATGGAAATTCAAGGTCATAAATCCAATTCAGATAATCTTGGAATATCTTGGTGTTCACTTGTCATTATGTCATCTGTGAACATGAACTGATTCTGTTTGATTGGGTTCTGATACAATGTGCGGTTGTGAGCCCAGCATTTCAGTTACCATCAAAACGGAAACTTCATGTGCTGCCATTCCAAGGACCCCCTCGGTAATTTCCACTTCCTATTCAAGCCAAGACAGAGATGCTTTATCATTGAAATTTATTGTTTAGCAAAACCAAAGTTTATTTTTTTTTATTTTATTTGCACATTTTGGATTTCTTTCTTTCCTTCTTTCTATTTTTTTAGAATATTACCTGAAATTAATTTTGCATGCAAAAGGTGAGGAAAAAGGCACAATTCTTCATATAAAATATTTTGATCCAATACAACAAAATAAGTTGTGTACAGAATTTTGCTTATAATTATATAAATATCTCTGGGAAGAGAAGCTCAAACTTTCCTCAGATTCCCAAAGGCTCCATGATGCCGAAAAGGTTAAGAAGAAGAGCATGGAATTGTGAGTATCTTGAGGTCAGGGCCATCTCTGTAAACTGCCTCGTCCCCACAGCACCTAGGAGAGTGTCTGCACTGAACACCCAGGGATGGTTGTCACGATAGTCCTGGTTTCCCATTCGCTAAAGGACACTGACCACAAGAGACAGAGTTTCTGAATGAACAGGGATACCTAGGGATTTTGACTCCAAAACTGAGTGCAAATTTTTATTTCTTATCAAGAGAACGAGGAAAGCTTCTTTCTTAAACATCTTATGAATTAGAGAAGGAAGATCTGACTGGGAGGAGGTAAAACCAAAACTTCTTTCCTCTGGTTGATGTCAAAAAATGGTAGGGTAGAGTATATTTTCTTTACTTGTACTGCATTTCTATACTGGTTTCATCAAAGTCTTTAACAATTGAAGTAAATGTCATTGGAGTGTTGGTATTGTTATGGGCTGAATTATGTCCCCTCAAAACTCACAAAGTCCTACTCCGCAGTACCTCAGAATGTGACCTCGTTTGGAGACAGGATCTTCACAGAGGTAATTAAGTTAAAATGAGGTCGTTAGGGTGGCTTGTGTCCGTGTCCTAATCCAATATGACTGTGTCTTTATAATAAGAGGAAGTTTGGACACAGGGACAAATGGAAAGAGATGGTCATCTACAAGGCAAGGAGAGACGCCTGGAACAGGTCCTTGCCTTACAGCCCTCAGAAGGAGCCAGCCCCGCCCACACATGGAGCTCGGACCTTCAGCCTCCAGAACTGTGAGAAAATAGATTTCTGTTGTGTAAGCCACCCAGCCCGTGGTACTTTGTTATGGCAGCCCTAGCCAACTAGTACAGATAGACAGAATAAACCCCAGAAAACTCCTGGCAAAGCCGGTCACTCCAGGCTAGGGGACTCTGGAGGAAACACTGAGCTGGGGCACAGGTGCAGATGTGATTTTAATCCCTGTGGCCACTGCTCAGTGAAAGGAGAAAGCTCGTAGGACCTACCAGAGATCAGTGGCTCTGAGGCTCTAAGTTTTAAGTACCTTCATCCTACATTAAATCTATTAGATGACGAGATGCCTCTGTGTAGGATTCAAGATTCTCATGTCTATTGAGTTATTTTTTTCACGCAGGGAAGTGTAAAAGGTAGAACCTCAATATTAGAGGCAGTGGAAGAAGAGAGCTTAGGAGAGCAGACTGAGAAAGAAATCCTTCTCTTACTGGGCCACAGTTACTATGGGCTTTGCTGACTCGCTTCTCCTCCGACCTCTTGCACTGCGTGTGTTCAGTTGCTTTGCTCTGCCCTCACTCCCGCTCAGAGAGGAGCGCTGTGTCCCTGGCTCCTCGGCCTTTACACGCTCTGTCCAGCGGTTTCATTCACGCTCATGGTTTCATATATCTTCTAAATGGACTTGGACTCCTGTTGTCCTTCAGCCTTGGGTTTGCATCCTGGCTCTGCCCTTTAATTCTCAGCAGGTTACTTTCGGAAAGTTGCTCAGCCTCCCTGAGGTCTGAGTTTCTTAAGATAGTCACAGTATCACCATCACAGGGTGTTATGCAGGGTCAATGAGAAACTGCCGGGGCCGGCCCCGTGGCCGAGTAGTTAAGTTTGCACACTGCACATGGTGGCCCAGGGTTTCGCCCATTCGGATCCTGGGTACAGACATGGCACCACTCATCAGGCCGTGTTGAGGCAGCGTGTCACATAGCACAACTAGAAGGACCTACAACTAGAATACACAACTATGCACTCGGGGGCTTTGGGGAAAAGAAAAAGAAAAAAAAGAAACACATTGCCTATAAACTCCTAGCACAGGCTTGGCCTGGAGCAAGTATCCAATAAATGACAGCTAAAATAAAAATAACAACAATGCAACAAATAAGCCTGTGGTGCTTACTACATGCCAAGTATGGACTTGAAAGCTTTAGCTGTATCGACTCACTTACTTCTCACAACAGATGAGAAAATGAAGGCACAGAGAAGTCATGAAACTTGCCCAAGCTCACACAGTCAGTAAACGATGGACCTAGAACCCAAACTCAAGTAGCCTGACTCCAGAGACCTTGTTCTCAAACTATTAGGCATACTATGTCTCTCTGGCTATTATTATTCGTTACTAATGACACAGCCCTAATCTTTCCCTTGAACTTCCAAATCATAGGGCTTTAAGAAAACCCTGGTGCCTGGATACCTCACAGACACCTCAGGTACAACATGCTCCAGTGAGCCTCCCAAACCTGCTGTCACCCGCGCTCCTTCCTCAGGAGTGGATGACACTGCCCTTGTGAGAAACCCAGTGTCACAGTAGGTTTCTTGCTTTCCCTTCACCCTCCCACGGCCAGTCAGTCAATTATTGATTTCTAATTCTACCCTCTTCTCTCCATCCCTAATACTTCCCTAGTTCAAGACTTCATCGTTTCTGCAACAGCCTTCTAATTGGTTTTCCTGCCTCCAGGCTCCAATTTCTCCTCAACTCATCTCCACAGATTTCAAACTCAAATCTGACCATTTCAATCCTGCCTAAAGGATTAATTACAGATTCATTAGCATAGCCAAGACAAGACTGTTCATATCTGACTCCTGTCTCCCCTTCCATCCTCAACTCCCTCCTCCCACCAACTCCCACTTCCCCCTCAGACATCAACAATTGCTAGAGGCTCACACTCTGTTTCTCTCTCTCTCTCTCTCTCACACACACACACACACACACGCACTCACACACGCACGCACGCACGCACGCACACACGTCCCATGCTGTTTTACAACTAGTATATTAGAGTCTGCCTTTTAAAACATTATTCAGATTATCTATTAAGAATACATGAAACAACCACAGGGAAGATATGATCATTTATTTTCCACCCACCATTTCCCTCACTGCCAAAACACCCACAAAATCAAATTTGTTACTTGTAAAAAAGAAACAAAAGTCATTTTTAAATCAGTTTTATAAGTAAAATTTTTTTAAATCAGTTTTATAAGTAAAATTTTCAAAAGCTGTCTTTCTAAAACATATAACTTCCAAAACAATTACAAATCAGCAACATTATATTCTGTTTTAGCATCTTAATACCCCATTTTTTATTTGAAAAATAAGCTTATTTTCTTCTAATGATATAATGGGCTAGCATGTGACTAGTTATCACATCTGCCAAAATCAAAAGGTTTTAAGGACAGAGAGACATTTTTGTCCAAGAAGCCCAGGGCACGGACACCATTATCCTACTGCCCCCTGCTGCTGTAAATGCAAAGTTCACCCTTGTGTGTGGTGAACGAGCCTGGGAAAGGTCAAGATGATGCAAACTTCTGGTAGCCCAGCTAAGCTTCCTCTTTCTTTGAATGCCAGTTTCTCCATAAATCCATAAAAGGTACTTATTGAAAAGATATATACAGGTAAGTCTCCCTTGATCACCTGTGTCCTATGATCTAGCGCTCGGAGAAGTTCTCAGTAGTTGTCAGACACCCGTGGTCAGATGCTGTTTTGGAGCATGGAGTAGAAAGAAGAAATCAGAACTAGTTCCAAGTTCTATGTGCCGAGATGTTATTTCATTTCATTACCTCACGGGAGGGCGGCATTGTGTAATGGTGGAAGGCACAGGCTTGGGAGTCAAAGCCACCCAGGTCTTCTTTTCGGCTCTACCTATGTGACCCTCGGTAAGTCACTTAATCTAAGGCTCAGTTTCCTTATCTGGAAAAAAAAATAGTTAAATGAGAAGTTGTAGGTAAAGCGTATAATTAAGTGTTGAATGACAAACAGAAGTTCTTCTTATTTATGAAGAGTTCTAAAGTAGGGATTGAAAATTTCAGCCAGGCTAGTCCCCAACTTCGCACGGATAATAAGACGTCACCAAAATGATGACTCACCGAACTCAACTCTCACCGCACAAGGATTAAATTTTCTATAGGGTACAAAAGTATATTTGTTTTTGGCTGCTCAGCTCTCAAAAGCATTTGTATACTACATATTACAATCTTAATGTTTTTTCCTGCTTTTATACAATGATTAACCTAGAAATCTCTTTTGCCTATGGTCTTTGATCAAAACTAATCAGAGAAAAATAAAATCATTCACAATGATTTGTTCATTGGTGTGGAGGAAGTAATACATGTTTGAATAGTTCAAACACCATATGTGCTATCTACTACTTTGAAGTTTGTTATTAAATATGTGCTGTAATGAAATGATTGGGAACCAAAAAAATGAACAAAGTGTGTTAAAATTTTATGAGGTCTAATTAGAGATGTAGCACATCAGGCATAAGACAGAGACCCCTAGAGGTATTAATTTTTTTCTGATAGTGTTTGTGCATCTGTCTAATAGCACCTTGTGCCAAAATTAGATTATTTGTGGTTTTCAGTAAAATTAAACATATGTACCCCTTTTAAGTAAAAGCAATTATAAATACATTTTACTTAATATCCTAGCCCTCAAAATGAAAATTTTTAAGCCAGTTTTAGATTTCAAATGTAAATTCTAAATCATCTAACAGAGGAAAATTCTGGAAAGTAGGTAAAGGCTTTGTAGGGGATCAGAATGGGCCACTCCAAAATGTGTCTCTTTGCCTTGCCTGGATTATTTTTAAGAACAAAAGACTCTGAAAAAAGCTTTGACTTTCCTCCTAACTGCCTAAAAGAAATTTAAAATACAGGCTGTCTCCAGGACAGGCCATCACCATAGATAAGTCTGGGTATCCAGTAGACTTGGGAGGATCCTTGCTAAGTCCACTCTTATCAAAATCTTATTTACCAAACATTTGCTTTTCCATTTCTATGTGAATTGTCTTCTTCCCCTTGGGAAGCCCCAAACCCCCACCCCACGCCACCCCACCCCACCAACATCCACCTTTGTCTTTAGCTGAAGATGATATTTAAGATGAAAGCCTGTGCCATTTTGACAAGTTGCTCAGTTTTCCTGAGTCTTTCGCATGTATATGTTTTATAAGCCTTTGTTTGATTTTCTCCCATTATTCTGTCTCATGTCGATTTAATTCATAGCCCAGCCAGAGGACCCAGTGGGTAGAGGAAATGTCTTCCTCCCCTATAGCCTCAAATAAATAATGATCACTGTTTGTCAAGTGCCTACCATTCTTATGACAAGCACTGTGCTAGCTGACTATTTTTTCTCAGGTTCTCAACAGCTGTCCCTCCACAATAGAGCAAACAAACTCAGAGGCTAGGTAACTAGCCCCAAGTCAACAACTTGCAGGTGGCTAAGCTGGGACTGGCTTGTCCTTTCCCTGTATCCCACCACCAAGGATTAGGCATCCCATGAAAAACTACAGGTATTTTATGTGCAAGCTACTTCTTATAAAAGAGTTATTTGATTACTGATAATCAAAGCTGAATCCATATAAGAAATACATAGGCAGAAGAAATGAAATATTCTTTTTAAACTTGGTCTTTGGTTTCCTGTTTCATATTCAAAACTATTGATATCTGAAAAAGTATACGTTAATTTTTAGACAGGGCAGTAATCTTCTAAAAATAGAATTTGTGCATAAAAGAGAAACAAAACAAGGTTTACTCTTAAAAAAGGAAAAAAACCTTGGCAAGAAGAAAAGAATACCCTTAACAAACGATGAAAAAAAGGTCAACTTTATTATTTAAGAAGCAAGTTCTTAAAACGAGAACCATAGCCATTTTCACCTACGGATGAACAATAATTACAGAATTTGATAACGCCCAGTGTTGGTAAGAAAAACTGGCCCTCTCATTCAGTATTGGTGAGATTCTTAATTGGAACAAACTTTTTAGAAGATAATTTTGCAATGTCTATCTAGATTGAAATATATAGGCTTTGCATTAGCAATTCCATTTCATCCTGCCAAAAGTATGCCAAAATATATGTGTACACAGGATCCCACTACAACATTGTTCATAGAGGAGAAAAAAATCTCCAGAAAGTGAAATGTCTGTTAGTAAGAACTTTCTAAAATATGTTTCATATAGTGGTATGGTGGTGTACAATGTGGTCACTACAAAATGTACTGATACGGACAGACACCCAAAATATATTATCTTGTGGGAAGAGCAAGTTATAGACAATTATGGGACACCATAGCCCTACTTGTGTTAAATTATTGTTAAATTAATTAAACAAGAAGGCTATCGGACTGAGGTGGCTCTGATGCTGTGCTGACCTATATAAGCAAACCAAAGTCTTAGCGGTAAATGCTCAAAGTTATGAAATCAAAATGCTAAGGACAATCAATCGTGAACAGCCAACCAGGCTGTAAGCTGTAGCCAATCAAATAATTTCCTTTCTTTGCTTCCGTACTTTCTCCGGACAAGTCTTCCCCCAGCTCCTGTCGGTGAAGCACTCCTAACCGCTTCTGGTTTGGCGCTGTCTGATTCAAATCGATTTTTGCTCAAATAAACTGAAAATTTTGATTATGTCTCAGTTTATCTTTTAACAATATACACACACCTTTGCTTCCATATTCCTAGGAAATGTTTGGAATTATGTGCAAGAAACTATAACCCGGAGTTATCGCAGGTCGAAGGAGAAGGGAAGAAGATTTTTAGTTGTCCGCTGTGTAACTTTGTCTTATTTTACCAAAAGCGGCAATGACTTTATAAGGATAAAAAAGATTTAAAAGCAACATAATATGAAAAACTATACAAGCGTTTCCACTTTTTAAAATGATTGGAGCTTAAAAATGTAAAATAATAATTTGAATCATTTCAATTACTTTAGCAGCTCCATCTCAAGTCAACTTTAAACAAAGTTTAGACATAAAGAAATAAGGTCTGTCACAAATAAGACTTTTTCCTCACAGGAAATTTAATGCCTCAGAGTTTACTTTAAGATCTTATTGACTTTTACCCCAACCTGCAAGTACATAGCCGACTGTGGATTTGGCACGTCCCAGACAGTCCCACCACTTTGTGGCTTCATCTGAGGCCAGGGGACAAGAAGGAGGAGGCAGTGACATTTGTGCAGGGCACCTCAAGTAGAGCATTCAAGTACAGCCACTCCTGGCCTTTGCAAGGAGTTGAAGGCTAATTGTGTCTACATCAGATGTTCTTTTCAATCCTGTGCAAGTTAGGGTCTTCAATGGAATCAGAGACAGCAAAGAATTCGAGTTGTTTTCCCTTATCACTTCTCTCCTTTTGTTTTCTTCTCTCCCCCCACTCTCCCCCACCTCCGTCCTTTACTCTCTCTTTTATTGCAAGCAGAGAAGAAAAGAGAAATATCCAGGCTCTCAATTTTATTGATGGATTTTATCAATGGGTCTTCGCGTTCAAATTCTTAACCACTCTTCTCAAATTTCAGTGTCATCAAAATGACAGTATCTTCTGTAGAATGATTGTGGTGAAACAATCCTGGCAGTTTTGCAAGTGAAACAGATAATGTGAGTCCTAGTGTTTTAAGCTGGGGAACACTGATAGGCAAGCTGCTGAGTGCTGAAATATGAAGCCTAAAGCCAGGGTTGAGATTTGCAGTGTTGTCAAGTTCAAAGGAAACTGCCATTCACTAGGTATAGTAATTTAGAAAGATCCTTCCAAAAATGACCTTTCAATGAAAAACGCTCCTTTCAGAGTTAATTAGTCTAAAAAGCATACTTTGAAAAGGACATATTTGTTCATTTTAGCTTACATGTAAAGTTATAAATTCACTACAGAAGAAGTCATGGTGAGAAACAAAATGTTAAGAAAGAGAAAGCGTTTCTGAGTTCCCATTTGTTCTGTGCCAGAGTCTTCATTTATAAAGGTGACTGAGTGATGACACGGGAACACCAGGTTCAGGACAAGAAGCAGGAGCAGGAGCAAAGGGAGAGCCTAGGCCAGCAGCTTTTATAGGAGTTTCCTTGGGAAAAGGAAGGGGCAGGGCAGGCTGAACAGTTTCGGACTGGCTAGTTTGAATAATTTCAGCAGGCTTTGGGCTGTGAGGAGGAAAAATTCTTCCTCGACCCTCTTAGAGTTCTTGGCTGTGTCTGTAAATCAAACCGACAAAGAGATTAAGAGGATAAAAACATACAAGTACACTTTATATAAGTTTTACGTGATACGAGAGTCTTCACGAAGAAATAAAGACCCAAAGAAACAGACCTGTGTGTTTTTATTCTGGGTGTGATGAGGAGCGAGTGGTAGTGTGGAAATATGATAGGTTAAGGAGTGTGAGGTGGGTGCAGTAAGCCAGGGGAAACAGCAAAGCCTGTGGGTTTGAATTCTTCTTGACGTCTCTTGTCTTTGGAGATAAGGATGATCTTTTCCACCAGGTATGCACAGAGGCCACCTTTCAGGGTTTTACGGCCTGTTTCAGGGAAGAAGGGCAAGGTGGGAGGAGGTCAGAGTGATCTTCCTGCTTCTGCTGTTTTCTCAAATTCCTTCAGCTTAAAATAGTCAATAAGCTAAGGTGCCATATTTGGGGGTAGTGTGTACTGAACCCTATGAGGGCTATAAAGGTGGTCTCTAGTTGCCTGGTACCGGGCCCTGGGATGATTAAGGCAGAGGAATATTGCCTCCTGAGGTGTACAGGCCAGATGGAGGAGGGAGGGTTCTGTGTTGGTTAGTTTGCATATCAAATAGCTTGCCCTTTGCTGCCTCTAAGAATTGGTAGCCCTGGAAGGGGCAGTCTCTCCCCAGCTAGAAAGGTCTTTTTTAAGATGTCAAAACATCATAAGATACAAAAAACTTAAAAACCATGATTAATACACCGTTACTTTGGACTCATCAGGCAGTAATTTAGGAGTGAGATTATTGGCGACAGGTACCCAAAGAAACAGAAGAGAGTGGTGGGGAGCACTTCCAAAATCAAAAATAATTTCAGATCAAGTGTTTCAGAATAAATATCCTCGTGGCAAAGGAAAAAAATGCATTCATCCATGGTAGTTAAGCAAATTCATTTTCAGTCGATCGCTCAATTATTGCTCAGTTCTACTCAACAGTAGACTTAATAGTCACGGCAACATTTTTTTCAACTTATCATTGAGCACCAATTGTGTGCCAGGAATCGTGCCATGTTATAGGATCTCGAACACACAGTGTCCCTTCACCAAGCTTCCCTGGGAGTGGGGCGGAAAGGATATGAGCTGGAAATCACGCTTCCATTGCAGTGGGAAGCCACACAGCAAGTCAATGTCCTCATGGTCCTCAAGTTTCCAGTCACAAAATAGTATGGCGCCTGACCGCCTCTTCTTGAGTAGTAGGTTAGACGCCGTCTACAGATCGTTATTACTTCTCCAGCACCCAACTTCAAGGAAAATTCGAAAAATTTAATTTCTTTCATTATTACTTCCTTATCAAATAAAGGTCAGCAGTTTGGAAACATTTCTCATTTTACGGCCTTCTACATTTCACTTTGTCCTGTACGTTCCTATAGGCTGTCATTTTCCTGTTAGCCATTTTTGTGTTAGCACGATGTTTGCATATATTAAGAATCCAACAACTAATTTTCCTGAATGGATATATTTATCCAAAGTTCACTGCCAAGAGCTTTTTTGAAAAACCACATCTCAAGTCTTCATCACTTCTTTGTTTTGGTTTGGGTTTTTTCATTTTTTTTTTGCTGAGGAAGTGCTACCCTGAGCTAACACCTGTTGTCAATCTTCCTCTTTTTTGTATGTGGTTTACCGCCACAGCATGGCCACTAACGCATGGTGTAGGTATGTGCCTGGGAACCTAACCCGGGCTGCTGAAGTAGAGTGTGCCAAACTTAACCACTAAGCCATGGCGCCAGCTCTTCATCACTCCTTAATGAATATTCTTAAATCATTTTTCCTGATGTCTTAGTGACTATCTCTTTTCTTCCAATAATATTGAATATAATTATACAATAAATCCAACAGTCTACTTTTTACCTATTGTCCTTTCAAATTCATTTTCAAAAATAAAAGCAGGTGTCTTCTCTAATAACTTTGGCACTGAGTCCTCTGCTGTATCGGGGAGGCAGCTTTGGTATGACACTTGAGAGTTTAGGGTTGCAGTCTACACTTAACTAAATTAATTCCACATCTTTTGAAGCTAAATTACTCAATTCTTTTAGCACTCTGTGTTTATTAATGAGATGAACAAGTGTTCTTATAGACCTTTAATTTTTACACTTTGTGTATGTGCCATATTCTATGGACAATTTCTGCTCACATGTCCATCACCTCTATCAGTGCACAAGCTCCTAAGGAGAAGGGACGCTATAGCATTCTCTTTGTACCACAAGTACAAGCATGATCCCTGGCAAAAATCCTTGATCTAGATGGAAATACAACTTTGCTCCTGTAAACCTAATCATATACAAAGTTGTATATCACATAAAATATTCCTGCCAAGTCTCTTTGTCTATTTAGTGGCCTCTTTTCCTACCGGGTTCATGGCCAAGTCTGCCATGGCAGAAGTCTACTGTTTTTACATTCCATCTAACGGCAGCAATACAGGCCCCTTCCCACACCCAATAAAAACATATCCACCCCCTTTCTCCCACAGACATTTATCGTGTTATTTCTAAGGCCAAATGCTTTCCATGTATTATTCAATCCTCTCGAGAACTCTAAAAGGTATATATTTTTGCTGTTTTATTAGAATGGAAGCTGAGCCAGGTTAACTCTCTCGGGCTCACATAGCTAGTAAATATTGGAAGCTGAGATTTGCCCTTATACCGTCCAACTCCCAAATCCATGCCTTTTCCAATTCACCCTGCTGCCTCCATGCTTTCTAAGTCTTGATAACCTGACAGCCATTTGTGTATTCTAAAGAAACTAGTCCATACATAGCGTCCTTTCCAGATCATTATCAAATTATTTCTTTTTGTGGCTTACTTATGAAAACATGGCTTTGATAGTAGAATCATAATTAGAGTGGAGCATGAAGGACGGAGCTAAGGAAAAGGGCAGCATTGGTCCAAGAGGACCCGAACTGTGAAAAGTGGTTATAACAACTTCCATGCTTAAAATTCTCTAGTGGCTCCTCAGTGGCTTTTGTTTCTTCAACAAATATTTAGTGAGTACCTACTAAGTCTCGGATACTGTTCATCACACTGTGGATATAGAAGCAAGTAGAACAGACCAAACACCTGCTCTCATGATGCTTATGTTATAGTGAGGTGAAAGGGAGCAAAAAATACATAAATGTATCATGCTGTGATGTGTGTGCATGGAAAAAATAGGGCAAGTTAAGAGGTTTGGGAGTGTCTTTCTCATAAAGTCCAAACTTGTTAGTATGGTTTACAAAAGCTTCATCATGTGGCCATCATCTACTGTACACTACTCTAATAACCATGCTCAGTGTTCCACCCCTTCTGTCTCATGGCCCCATGCTACCTAACTGCTAGGCAATCTCCAAGGCAAAGGACATAACATCTCTTTCAAGTAACCCTTGAAATTCTTTGACACCCCCAAATTCTCGTTTGTATGCCAGAACATGCTGAACTTCTCTCATAGCATTTATCACACACTATTTTGTAATGTTCCACTTTCAATGTTACACAACAAACTCACTGATGGCAAGAAACATACTACGTCACCTTGAATCTGTGACCCTTAATACTGAGGCTGGGAGAGAATAAACCCTCAATAAATGCTATATGAAGGATATGAATGGATGCTTAGATGAAATAAGGCGTTTTAGCAACACAAGATCGTCAAATTTGACGATCAAAAGTGAAAAGAAAATTAGAATAGTTTATATATGAATTCTGAAGACATTAAACCACGTACAAAAGTTGACAGGATAATCGCCTTTTAAAGATAATCTTTTAATAAAACAGAACTTGAACAAACTATCAAGAGGAAATAACTAAAACCATTGTTCAGTGCTTGAGGCAGACTAGTACATTTAGGATATTACATTTTAAAAGATAAGATTTTTCACCTTAATATTTTCTTGACATCTTATTACAAATTGAAAACTACTTATAAAGACATCCATTTGCAGTAAATCGGCATTATTCAAATGCTCACCTTCTCAGAAGAAAACTAGACCTCCAAGTGTTTTAGGCCTTACAATCATCGTTGATAGAACCAAGAATATAACACGTACCTCTTAGTTCTATATATACATTCCCAGTATGTGAAATACTTGCTGTAGACTCATGCCAGTTAGAAAATACAAAATTGGATATCATCTTACAAAACAAATTCTATACTATATTAAACATTCAAATTCTACTTTGAGTTTCAAAAGCAAAATGTAGCATCACTGGATTTAGTAGTAACAGCATCCTGACTACGATTTTGTAAAATTAAAGTGCTAGTCAGCATCCTTTGTTTATCAATCAATAATAATTTCAAGTTCAATTTGATCATGAAAGAGCAATTTTTGCTCAAAATACCAAAGTGCTATCTTAGCTACGAGTTTTGACTTACATTTCAAATATAAAACTTCCAGTGTATAGGTATTATCACTTGCCTAAAAAATAATTTAAGCTAGATAAATTATTAAATATAAAAATAGAAAAGATATCAAAACATAAACTATGTAGACAGGAAATTTAATAAGCACTGAACTTGTACTCGAAGGGGTTGTCTTAATTATCTTGTTTTGAATACATAAACGACTGGAGGTATTTTTCCGGTAAACACTCTGACGGCCCTCTTGGGCATTGTTGGAGATAGTTTGCCCGGAACACCTGACTTTGGAACACCCCTTGGGATGTTTCCCATGTACACATGGAGACGCCGTGGCAGGTGGTGTAGAGGATGAAGGGCCAGGAGGTTGATCACCGGGTTTTGAGTTTAAAAAGCCATCTATACAAATATCGTTAGTAACACATACATTGACAGCACCAATGTTTTTTATATCATCTCTCTCTTCACAACTGGTGTTGGCATAACAGGTGCAATAGAATTTTTGGGGAAATTGCTGCAGGTCTTCGAGTGTGAGTTGCCCATGTATTGTGTATTTTCCATTTTCCCCAGTTTGAATAGCAAAATTCTTTGGGTTCAGGTGAAGATAGTCACTTGAATTCCAATGTTTCCTTGTACACACCCCTTTCTCCTGGCAAAGCACTTGGCTACACATTTTGGCTGCTAGGGTGACGTTGATAATGTAAGGATTCAGTGTGGTCTTCATGTGATTGTCTAAGGCCGTGCAAGTTTGCTGTAAAATTATAAGAAGGTCAGAATATCAAGGTCCAAGTTAGTTCACATGTGAATTAATTCACTGCAATAAGCAATTTCTAAGGAAACTCGAAAAAATAGACCCAACAAGAGGTAGGAAATATTTTATCTTTTTTACCTTAACAAGAAAGATTATTCCAACTCTTTTTTGTAGCATTCATAAGTTTCACATGCCTTTTCATGTCACTGAATAAATGAAGAGTTGAGGCTTAACATACCCTAGCTTTGGTCTTCCTCAGTAATCCAGAAACTAATGGAGAGGGGTGCAGGATCATACACCAGTTAGAGCATAGGCTCATGGATCCATCTGCCCTAATTGGAGTCCCAGTTCCATTAATGACCAGCTGTGTGAACTTGGGAATCTCTCAAGCTTTCTAAGTCTTAGTTTCCTATCTACGTAACCTTGGGCAAATTAATTAACCTGGCTATGCTTCAGCTTCATCACCTGTAAAATAAAGATAATTATAGCACCTACCTCATAAGGTTGTTGTGAAGATGAAAAGATACTAAGTATATAAGTGCTTAGCCCAGGGCCCACCACATCATTGGTTAGCCCTCAAGAAATTATAAATAAATGTAGTAAGTATCGCATTTGTCACACAAGTTTAAACAGCATTGGAAAGAGTGGTTTCTAAATTGCTAGCTCAGAACAACTAAATAGGGTCAACTGAGTATACTTTATATTAAATGTTATGTATAGTTCAAAGTATGGTTATGACCATTCTTTTACCAATATGCTTATTCGGCAGAGTACGAGTGATGAGTAACTAAAATGATTCATCTTGAGACTGGTACATTCTAAAACTGAGACATTGTCCTTTTAAAAACATAGAAGACAGTCACTTTCTTTCATGATCAGCAGTTCCGTTGAGTGAGCTGGCTGTGCTAGTCCTTCAGCTGACCAACAGACGCGGTGGTGGGAGATCAGCAGGAAAGTTGAGGAATCTTGGCAGCTTCCAGTTGAATCTATTTCTTGTTACCTTCCTTGAGATGCTGTCACTGATGGTAGGCAGAATAATGGCCTTCCAAGGATGTCCACACTCTAATCCCTGGAACCTAGAACTATGTTATCTTACTTGGTAAAAAGGACTTTACAGGTATGGTTAAGGGTATGGACCATGAGATGGAAAGATTATGCTGAATTAATATGTATGGGCTCAATCTAATGACATGAGACCTTAGAAATGTAGAAACTTTTCCAACGGGGATAAAAACAAAGTTAAATGGAAGAAGGACGACAAATCCAAAGGTAAGGGAGACTCAACCCAGCATTGCTGGCTTTGAAGATACAGGAGTGAGTCATGAGCTAAAGAATGCAGGGGCCTCTAGAAGCTGGAAATGACCCTTAGCCACAGCCTGCCAGAAAATAAAGATCTCGTTGCCACAATCACAAGGAAATGAATCCTGCTGACCACCCAAATGAGCAAGTGAGGATCCTCCCCTAGAAAGGAATGTAACCCTACCAACACCCTGATCTTAGCCCATTGAAACCCATGTTGGACTTCTGACCCACAGAACTGTAAGATAATAAATTTCTCTTGTTTAAATCATTGTTCGCTGTAATTTTTATGGCAATGATAGAAAACCTCTTCTCAACCCTCAAATACCTTTGCATAGTTTTTAGAATAAAATTCAACCTCTCTCAACTTGCATGCAGCCTGATGTGGCGCAGTCCTTCCTTCCTCTCGTACGGTCTTCCCTCACCACTCCGCCTTAGACATACTAGTTGTTTCCCCAGCATGGCCAGTTCACTTCAAACTGCACTAACTGTTCCCTCTGCTTGGAATGCTCTTTCCACTAATTTTTAACGTGATTGACTCTGTCTTGTCTTTCAGATCACATCTTTAGTTAGACAATACCCTTCTCAGACACTTTTCCTGTCTATTGTCTCACAGCTCTCCATTTTAATTTTCTGCATAGCGCTTATCACATAAAATATTTTTCTTGTTTATGTATTACTTCTATCCCTCCAACTTTAATATAAGCTCCATGAGTGCAGGGTCTCTGTCCACATTCTTCAACACTGAATCCCCAGTGCCGAGGATATATGAGAATTCATAACAAGCTCAGATGACATTGCAGTTGTTCATAGAAATAGGGGTTAGGCAAAAAGAAGAGTAAAAGGATGAGAATAGTTTGAGAATCATTAGCCTACATAAGGCAGGGTCTTTGGAAAGATGTAAAACTAACTTTCTAGGGGCTGGCCCAATGGCATAGTGTTTGGGTTTGCATGCTCTGCTTTGGTGGCCTGGGGTTCACAGGTTCAATC
>NW_025794830.1:21107-23542 GCF_021613505.1 Equus quagga
AAAAAAAAAAGGGAACTATTGTGGAGAACGTATAAATGGTTCCATCATAGAATTAATAAGACTCTTGAGAAAGGAGTTTATAGATTTGAGAAAACAACTAATGAAAATTGGAAATCTACTTAGAAGTATAATTTTTAAATAATTTTCTGACATATGAAAGATTTTGTTAAAGAACATACGCTTTTCTCTAAACTCATATTTTCTGTTATTTCTCTTTATTAGTGATCAAACCAGAGACAATAGAATTATATCAAATAGGTAGAAGGGCCTAGACTACTTTGAAAGAATGTCTCAAAGGTGACTGCTGTTAAGTACTTTTATAAATGAAGTAAAAATATGGCTAGTCTATCCGAAAGGAAAAAGATCAAAAACTGTCTTCTGATCTTAGAGTATAAAGTCTCTTTGCTATAGATCCTAGGATCAGACCTCTGGGCCATGAGCTTCATTAGACATTCTCCATGGCGCATACGTCACTAGTAATTCCACATCCATCAGAGAAGGAAAAGCTCAGCTCCAATTCAGCAGTGCCCATGTGACAGCTTTATTCTTGAAAAGGAGTGAAGAGGTGAGGGACAAAGGCCTGATACAGAGAATTAAACAAGGATGAAAAGAAAGGAAGAGAGAAAAGGGTTAGATCATGATAGTGAAAGGATTTTGAGCTAAAGAAAAGGTGTTAGGAGAAAAGGAATAAAATTCATTCTATATAGAACAAAATAAACATTTTTTCCTAATAAAACAAGTATTATTTAAAAATTTTACTTGAAATAGACACTACTAAATCTAACCTGTGGAGGACAAAAAGAAAGGTTTCTTTTCCTCTCCCTTAGGGAAGCTTTGAACAATTTAGTAGGATTTTCCAAAACCAACTCCCAATTGCCTAGGCAGCTCCCTCTCCCAGCCCTTTTTCCTCCCTGCCCCGTCAAACCACTCCCCCTAAAATCTTTGCCAGCTCCGTGGCAACTACTTCAAGCTAAAAGCCTCGGAATTATTTTAATCACTTCTCTTATCCAACCTACTCACCCAACCCCTCAGCCCATCCTCTAGTTCTGCTGTCGTATTATATTCAAAATCCAAATACATGCTGGCCCCTGTGGTCCAAGCCATCAACAGCCTCCTCTCCCTGCTCCTGCTCTCTTCTCTGTAAGATCTATTCTCAATTCAACTACGTAGCTCTTCTGAAATGTTCTTCAGAAATTACCACTCTTCTCCTTAAACCTTCTAGTGGTTTTCCATCTCAGAGTAAGAGCCCCCTCATGGACTACGAAGCCCTACCTCTGACCCTCTGCTATCTTACTGACCACACGTCTTACCGCTATCTTCCTTGCCCAGGCATTCCAGTCAAACCTCTCCCTCTTTCTTCAAAAGCTCATTCCAGCCTCAAGGCCACTGCAACTGCCATCTCCATGTGTCCAGAGATTTGGTCCCTTATTTCCATCAGGTCTGTGCTCCAACAGCGCCCCACCAGAGGCCTTCTATGACTACCCCATGGAAGATAGCACCATTCCATCACTCTCCATTTCTGCCTACACTGCCTCACTGCTCTTCATTGCAGTTATCACTACCTGACATATCATACCTGTTTATGTTGTGTTTCCACTTACAAGAATGTAGCTCTATGGTGAAGGGACTTTTCGTTCAACGCTATGTTTCTAGTACCTAAACAACTCCCTAGCACTTAATCATAACAGGCGTTCAATAAGCCAAGGGTTAGCAAACTTTCTGTAAAGTAACAGATTAGTAGATATTTCGGGGTTTTGGAGAATACAGTCTCTGCTGTAACTACTCAATTATTTCCTTTTAGTATAAACCAGCCTTAGGCATCTAAACGAATGAGAATGACTATGTTCCGATAAAACTTTACTGATAGATGCTGAAATTTAAATTCTACATAATTTTCAAGTGTTATGAAATACCATTCTTCTTTTTTTTCATCCATTTGAAAATGTAAAACATCATTCTTAGACCACGGAGCTGTACAAAAACAAGCAGTAGGTCAGATCTGGCCCATGGCCAGCATTTGCTGGCTCCTGTACTAAACAGTCATGGAGACTAAATGACTAAATTAATACATAAGATAAGCGCTTAATGAACAGTCATTGAATGAAAGGAAGGATGAATGAATGAATATTGACTAGCTGGAGCTCTTTTGAGAAGAGACACAGCACAGTGTAGTAGAAAAAACATCAAACACCGATTCAGAAAACTGAGATTGTAATCCTGTCTTTGCTACTCACTAGACACATAGGCTAGAGAATTTCAATTAATCTAACTGAATTTCTGTTTCCTCACTGGAAAACAGGTACAATATTTTCTGCCTTACAACATAACCACACAAACGATAGTTTAATTCAGCCAGTATTAATTGAGTACCTATCAGTCTGTGTCAAGCACAGCAATTATTTTATTATTCAATACCACAACAATCCTCATTGTTA
>NW_025794830.1:23552-35399 GCF_021613505.1 Equus quagga
GCAACAACAATAGTTTAAATATTTCCCCACTATTTATTTCTATCTTTTACATAGTCACTGCCGTACTATGACAAAAATAGATTTCTATTATTATTTTCTCTTTTTTATTTATTTATTTATTTTTTATTTTTTAAAGCATAGGGGTGTTTTTTCTTTTTTTTTTTCCAGATGTACATCTTAATATATTTCGAATTCTGTGAGGATTACATCATGTTCACCACCCAAAAACTAATGATAGTTCATCCCCTCACATGTGAGCCTGATCACCTCTTTTGCTCTCCCCCCTTATTATTATTTTAATTACCTCTATTGACAAGAGAGCATTCCCACGAAAGAAAAAAAAAGGGAACTGAGTTAACACTTTTTTAATACTGCCTAATTCTCCATGGTTGCTAAGATATTATATGATGACATTAGAAGTGAAGTATATTCTTATTTTGCATTCATATAGTGATGCAGAACTACCTGTGTGCATATTCCTGAAGGATACTGAAAACTAAATTTCATTCCTTTCAAACATGATGTTAAATTCCCCTAAACACCATTTGTAGACACTCTTTCATAGGCTTTATGCCTTGCTTCACTTACCTGAGAAAGATATTCTGAAGGCTTATCAGAAAAAACTAGGCGTGTATATGTAAAGATGGGAAGTGGACTTTCAGCACTGGGAAGTTTAGAAACTCGAATGGCTTCCTGAACACGATTCCTGACAAAGAGTGCAGCTAGTGGAGAAGACTTTAATTTGATATTCAAGTGAATGGCTGGGTAAAGGGCAGTGCTTTCGTTCCACAACCAGTCAAGTCCATCGTTTCTTATCTTTTCTATATCATAGCAACTTCCATTGTAATCGGATCCTTTATAATGATTGTAACACTCAGGGAAAAGATAAAAACCCCATAAGTGATTTGGCTTAAGTGATTTTCCAAGTTTTAAAGTCTCTAGCATGAAACTCTTTCCTGCCTTTTCAAACATTGTTTTGGCTGTCTTGGTGGCCTCGGTGAGGTTAAGTTGTGCATTTTCTTCCTGAACCAGCAAAATAGATTGCTGCCTGTAAATATCTTTAGCTTGCCAGTTTCTTACCCAGGTAGGCCTCCACTCTTCCCAGTCAATGACAGCCAAGCCCACGTGGTCTGTTGGAATGTAATAGGAAATGTCAGCCTTAGCTTTCTCCAAATGACCTGGTAAGGATCCCGACTGGGGGAGTCCTCCATTCACAAGTTTGCCTGTCTTTGCTTCTATATAAGGATAGTAGCCAAGTCTATCACTATAAAATAACGTAATATTTTGTCCTGTGACATTTACTCGGGGGCTTCCTACTAAAGAGAAGAGGCTCAGATCTAGTGACACATTAAACTTCTCAGCACAAACGTCAGTTGGGGCATTCCAGGTCCAGAGAAAAGGAGTATTTGGGAAGATAGGGGGTGCTCTGAAATCCACAGTCAAGCAACACGGAATCAAAAGGAACGTGAACACCACCTGTGATGTTCCACTGGACCCAACAAAGCCATGCTGGATCCTTAGCACTCCCATTGCAAAGAGTAATGACTATGAAAATCACTTATTTCTTCCTACACACTTTTTTTTATCCAATACTTGATGCAAGATATAAGCACAGAAGAGAGAGGGTCGAACGAAGCCACTCTGATGGATAAAGAGGTATAACGATGATTTACATTTAAATATTATTCTTCGTTGTATTCCAGGAATGTTTTGCAAGTTGCTTCATCTATAACCGAAAAAAGAAGAAATAGAGAATGTATTGTTACACTACATTTCTGTATCAGAGATTGTAAGCTTTACGAAGTTCTCAACTTTAAGTGTAGGCAGTTTAATTCAATCTTTTCCTTTCTTTTTCTTTGGGGAGGAAGATTGGCTCTGAGCTAACATCTGTTGCCAATCTTCCTTTTTTTGCTTGAGGAAGATTATTGCAGAGCTAACCTCTGTACCAATCTTCCTCTATCTTATGTGGGACATCGCCGCAGTGTGGCTTGAAAAGCAGTTGTAGGTCTGCACCTGGGATCCGAACCCTCCAACCTCAGGCAACTGCAGCGAAGCATGTAAACTGAACCACTACACCACCAGGCTGGCCCCAGTTTAATTCAATTTGTGAAGAGGGAGGACCTCCTCCTATGTTTGAATCAATACAATTATCTCCTCCTGTATATGATACAAATTCTATAGCAGCTCACGCTTGTCTCATCTTCCCAAATCATTCGTGAGCCTGCAGAGAGGTGAATGCAGCTATTTGTTCGTTTTGCCTTCTCAGTCGTGCAGAATGCTGTACCAAGCAATACCTTCCCTAAAGCCTGTTGAAAGAAAATAAAGTCCAAGTCAAACCTCTCGTTCTTCTTTGCTATTTCTTGAAAGCCCACTCTCTAGTGGTCTGCTAAATATTGAAAACAGCAATCTCATAGAATTGTAAAGTTTTACCTTTTTTGTGAAGGAGAACAGGGAGAGGCGGAAGTAAAAGTCAACTTCTGCCTGAGGTAATAAGTCAAAAGTTTGCTCGAAACTATTGAATCAACCAAAATCTCCTACCAAAGGACAAGTCTGAGCGCTCTTTGGAACCCTGCTCAGTCATAGCTTAAAGTAGTGTACTCTCATGTCTAAAGTGAATAAAATATTTTACTAATTTACATCTTCCACTAAGAGGATTGGTTCTGGCCTAGCTTAATAAAAGCAATATTTGAATTTTGGTATTATATAGTCTTTGAGAAGTGATATTGTGTTATCATTCTGATTGTCACAAAGTGAAGAGTTATGGCACATTTTATGGTACAATAAAATGGTCTGACCCAAGGATAAGAAATTAAGCTATGTCTTATTTAACATTGGTATTTGTAAAAATTACCTACAAGAAGACATATTTAAACATTCTGTGATTCCAGGAGGAAACAAGAACCTCTTTTTAGTAAGATTAGTAGTTTATTGCTATGTAAAGGTACATGGCATTGGGCCATTCTTCCCAGGAAAGTGTATCCTTACCATAGAAAATTACCTAAAGATTTTTATAGTTTAAGCCCTAATAAATTTCCTTACACAGGACCTAGAAAATCTTCACCTAAAGTAATATTGGAAGAAAAAATGAATTCCATTCAACTACCAGTTACTGATAGCAATGCCTGAATGGCAGAGAGTGGGAGAAGTAAATGGAATAAAGAAAGGATTAGATTTCCTTATGTCTCAGGGAAGAATGTTCAGCTTATTGAAAAAGTTAACATTCAAATCTAATTTCCACATGATCATTTTATCAAGAAAAACATGGGGTAGAATGAGCCTATTGGGAAGATCTCTACCCACAGACCTCTTCAAAAAAGAATGGATACTTCTATCCTTGAAAATTGTGAATTTAAATTTTTCTAACTTAAAAAGTAATAAGACTGTTGACATACAAAGGATAGACCCTCTGATGGGTTAAAAAGTATCCCCCAAAATTCATTTCTACCCTGAACCTCAGAGCATGACCTTATTTGGAAATAGAGTCTTTGCACATATAACTAGCTAACTTTCTTGAGATGAAAACATCCTAGATTGAGAGTAGGCCCTAAATCCTATGGCTGGTATCCTTATAAGAAGAGGAGAGAATGCAAAGACATAGAGATGCAGGAAAGAAGGCCATGTGGCTATCGAGGCAGAAATTGAAGTGATACAGCTACAAACCAAGGAATGCCAACGATTGCCAGAAGCCACCAGAAGCTAGGAAAACACAAGAAAAAGTTCTTCCCTGGTGTCTTGAGGGGGAACACGGCCCTGCCAACACCTTAGTTTAAAACTTCTAGCCTTCAGAACTATGAGAAAATAAATTTCTGTTGTTTTCAAGATTTTATTTTTCCTTTTTCTCCCCCAAGCCCCCAGGTACACAGTTGTATATTTTAGTTGTGGGTCCGTCTAGTTGCGGCGTGTGGGATGCTGCCTCAGCATGGCTTGATGAGCGGTGCCATGTCCGTGCCCAGGATTCGAACCAGTGAAACCCTGGGCCGCCGAATCAGAGCACAAGAACTTAACCACTCGGCCACGGGCTGGCCCCAAATTTCTGTTGTTTTAAACCACCAAGTTTGTGGTAATTTGTTCCAGCAGCCCTAGGAAACTCATTATAATCACCAAGGGTAAAAGAAAGGATTATAGTTCCTACAAGTCTCTTTTCTTTCCACAAACCAGTTTCAACTTCAGGAGAAAGACTGGTATACCTGTAGGCATTATAATGTAACTCTTACCCAACCCTGAGAACACCAAACTAGTGACAGAGCCTGAACCAGAACCCACATCTTCCAGACTCATTCTTGGAATAGAGCCTTCTTGGGGACTTCAGGGTTTAAGGAGAAAAGGCAAATTCTCCAACCCATGGGCCACCTAATGCTTATCAATATAACCTCCTCAAACATCACTGTTTCACACAAAACGAGACAGTTGGTATCTGTGTGAGCCAAGGCCATGGACAGAGTCAAAAGGACACCAGGCCAGGAAGACTTACTTGAACTTGAAATTGAAAGCAGGTTCGAGTCCCAGAGGCAAGGGTTCTAAAGGAATTTAATTTCTCTAGGCAAAGAGACAGACAGCTGAGAGACTGAGTAAGTGTTAGTATATAAGTGAGGGGGAAAAAAGAAGAGAGGAGACAGAAACATTTTCAGATCTAAAGTACAAAGGCAAGATCCAGAAATCATAGATCATAGCTTTATGACTAAAGTCAAAGAATTAAATCAATTCCTTTCAGACCATCAGCAGAACCTTAGGGATTCTCAGCATTCACTTCTGAGACCCAGTTAGAGGAAGTAGCATAAGCCCAGACCGTCATGAGTAGCGAAGACTATATTTGGGCTGGCTGTTATCTTAATTGCCCTGAGCACCTCTCAATCCTCTTGGGTCTTATTGTCTAAAGATATTTTAGCCAGTCAATCATTCATCCAACATTCATTGAACCTCTAGAATTTGTCAAGTACTGGGGAAGCACGGTAATTTTTTTTAAAAAAAGGAAGACAGTATACACTTGTTAACAGGTGTAAGAAATTCAAACATTGATAGCCAGAAGTGAAGAGCACAATAATAGTGTTTTAGGATATGCCGAAAGCACCATGAGCGCCAACACCCAAGACACCTGAGTAGACGAGATGTGGCTCCAGGGAGAGAATGATACTTAAGTTGGAGAGACCCAAGTAGGAGTGGGGGCTGGGGATAGAGGCCAGGATTGGACACAGAGAAGAATAGATCCGGTGATGTAGTCGGTAATCCATTATGGGAGAAGTTGGAGGAGCTGAAAAGGAAAGATAACGTGGGCAATGAGGTGACTCAGATTCCATACCAGGAATTCTGTTTGCAGCCCTTAGGCAGGCAACGTGTGTGAGACTATAGCAAAAGTCAAATCTCATGTCCTGTCCTAAAAATAGATCTGCCATTTTGCTGGAGGTATTTGGAATGGTGCCAAATCTTCTAATTTTTACTATGTCAGTTATCCAAATGTGGGCATATCAATTTTAAATATGGAAAAAATCTCCATACATTTAAATGTTGGCACTGTTCTAACATCGTGAGGGGAAAACAAAAGAAAATTTCATCTAACAGGGCTTGGGGCTGTCGATCAGGGATACCAGGCCCAAAAGACTATGTTGTTAGGATAGTGACATGATCAAATTTGTTTCAGAATGATTATTATAACCACTCTATACAAGACACAATTAAAGAGGGACAAAGTAGAAGTTGTGTAAATAAATAGAAGAGTAGAAGAGTGACAGTGCCGGGAAGAGGACAAGATTTGACAGCCATTGGTCACCAAATGCATTTGAAAGAATAAGGAAGGGGGTAACTTATGACTCCTAGGTTTCTGGCTTGAACAGCTAGATGGAACCAAAGTACATCAAAAAGACAACCACTCACCTCTTTCTCGATACCCATAATTCTCCATTTGTAAGAAGAATAGTTAAAACCGTAATAGTAGCTGTAACGATAAAGATGATGGATGTGAAAATTTTTCAAAAAAGTAAAATATCCTAGACACTGGAAATAAACATAAAAAATTGTTTTTAAGATGTCATTATATGTCTCATTCAGATTTGCTTCCAAATAATTGGGCAGGGTGGGGGGTGGGGAAGGTGGCATGGCACCTGCGGAGGAAGGGGACAGTTTGAGTTTAGGTGAAAAAGATTGGCCATGAGTTAATAATTATAGAAACTGGGTGATGAATACATGGAGGTCATTTCTTCTACTTTTGTGTATGTGTGAATAGAAGGAGATTAGAACATTCCACCCCAAAATATGCCACTTTGGCATATTGGTTATTTTGAGCCTAAGGCACTTGAAAAAGAGCAGATGCAGAAAGGGCTCTCTGACCTCTCCCTTTCTACCAAAAAGCAGGACATAAAATTTCCCCTGAGAAAGATGCCCTTTCAGTACCAGGAAAAGAACGTTCTTATCTCTGGAGGTGGGGAAATCACCCCAAGATAATACCCTTGTCTTCTGTGAATTTCCCCCATACATTTCCTCATCACTTTCCCACAATTTACCACCCCTAGTTCACAACCCTTTTTCTTTTGTCACGCCTCCAGAATATACAATTCTTTTTTTTTTCTTTTGGTGAGGAAGCCTGGCCCTGAGCTAACATGTGTTGCCAATCGTCCTCTTTTTGCTTGAAGAAGACTGTTGCTGAGCTAATATCCATGGCAATCCTTCTCTATTTTATATGTGGGATGCCTCCACAGCATGGCTTGATGAGCAGTGTGTAGGTCCACAACCAGGATCCAAACCCACGAACCCTGGGCCACCAAAACAGAGCACATGAACTTAACCACTACACCACCAGGCAGTCCCTGGAATTTATCATTCTTTGTTGAAATGGTATATAAGCTTTCAGGCCTATCTGTTTCTTTGGGTCTTCATTTATTTTCTATAAAGCCTCCCACACCGTGTAAAAATATTAACACTAAATAAACGTTTTTATGCTTTTCTCCTGTCAATCTATCTTTGGTCAGTTTAATTTTCAAGCCCAGCCACAGAACCAGAGAGAGTAAAGGAAAAGTCTTATCTTCCCCACAGAATTTTACATGGTAAAGTTCATTTGTTTTTAATGTTCCACTCAATGTGAGAAAATATTCTTGTCTCAACAAGTACCATTTTGATGATGTGGCTTCAACAAAATTCCACTGAACAAGAAATCCTTTTACAGCAGATGTGTTCACAAATCCCCAACATTTAGCCATGAAAGGTGTTGTCATTTTGGTATATAGTTATTGAACTCAGGTTTCTGACTCCGAAGTATACATCCAACTGCTAGCCAATGATCTCTAAACTTTTTTGAGCACATCTGATAAAGCATATTCATTTATAAATATATAGATGTGTAAATGTGTCAAAATTTATATTAGCAGTAAAGTTTATCTTATTTTAATTCTTAAACTAACAAAACAAAAATAAATGTAAGAAATTAAATCAACCTTAAAGCTTTGGCACCACCTCCTTTTTCTATCTATTTCCACGAAGTTTAAATGCAGTTTAAAAAATCAAAAAATAACGTCTGGTAAGCCCGTGTCTTGTATGAGTAAACAAAATTCAAAAATGAAAATGGTGGCAAAGTCATTAGACTCCTCTTGTTTTAGGACATCTGCTAGTGAAATATCATAAGATAAACAATTCAAAAAACTCTGAATTATGTTTACTTGTCCGAATCTTGTAGATATGATTCTTGCATTAGGTTTCTGGAATACATAACTTAAAGTCTCTTACGTATCTAAAAATCTAAATTTGGGGGGCTCACTTCTCAACTCCATTTCAACTATTTTATCCTTTGACTTTTTTTCTCCATGTGAAACTTCTTCTCAGCTCAATGGACAATGCCTAACAAGAACACAATAAATCAGTTCCGTGCTTAGAGAATGAAATTTTTTCTAAAACTATTTTCCTTTGGAAGCACACTAATATATATGGTTTAACTTCCTAAATCATGTGAGAATATTTTGATTTATTAATGATAATAAGAAATATCTGGAGAAATCTAAATCTAAAAGAAATTATTTTTTTTTAATTCTGTTCAATCATAAAGAAGAGCAATAGGACCGAAGAACATCAGTGAGTCAAAGAATCATTGAGTATATTTCAGAGAATTCACATTTTATTGAATTTGCTAAGGAAAGGTGAATCCACTAAGTAAAAGATACTGGTTTTTATGTATTTATTGTATATATATATATATACATTTTTTTGATGAAACAAACTATCTCTTCTTTAGTGTACATCTGTGAACAAAGCCTTAGGGCACGGAATTGGGGGCAGACCTAGAGGTTAGCATCTAAAATAGCATCTTCCTTTTATTTAGAGCCTCTAATAGAGGATTTTACACAAGAACCTCAACTCCCTAGAAAATCTTATCTGACTGAAGTCCCCATAATTAACATCTGACCTTCTCTCTCCACTAATATGTATAAGGTCTGTACTCAATCATATCTATTGATCCCTTTCCAAATGTTCTCCTTGCTCATTGTCTGGATAACTTCTTCTTAAAGCACTTCTGCTAAGTTTTTGAAATCCCCCCAACCCCTAACAATGATACTTACTAGAAACCCTTTCACAGTTCGGGCACCCAACTCATCTTCAGTAGTGGCAAGGCAAGAAGGCTGTAGATTGAATGTCTTCCTAGAGCATTGGCAACTCATAGTATGCTTTAAAAAAATTCTTTTATCTCAAAATAGGCTTAAAATCTTAAGATCTGAATACATCCAAAATCCTATTTAAATTAAACTTATTCTTCTTGTAAAGGAATTTTATCAACAGAACACACGATAACTAAATCCTTTCAACCGGGAATCCCTTGTTTGAGGCTTAGTCTAAAACTATATAGGTAGGTAGAGATATTCACATATGTAGTATTCTCTACTATGTATTGTACCATCTATGAAATGGGAAAATGTGAAAAATAACTTCAATACCTAATGCTGATATAATGACTTAAATAAATACAGTATTTCAGCCTGAGGGAATTTATGCAGATAACAGAGCTAGTTATAAAGATAATTAAGCAACATGTAAAGATGTTTGCCTAAAATAATAAGGAACAGTGTAGGGGAGGAAGAAATTTTCCTCTAACCTTCTAGATTCTTCTGGCTGGCCTAAGAATTAAATTCACATGAGAAAGATTAATAGGAGAAAATCAAATTTAATTGCATATGTATGGGAACGCCACATACATGAGTGGTTCCGAGATAGAAAAGTAAAATGAGGTATTTATGCCATCTTGAGCCAAGGAATAGAATAGGGGCCTGGGGCTTCTGAGGAGAGTAGGATAATTCACAGGATGACAAGAAGAGCAGATGTTCAGTAATTAGATTTTTCTTTTTTTTTTGGCTAAGGAAGATTGACCTTGAGCTAACATCTGTTGCCAAACATCTTCTATTTTGTATGTGAGCCACCACCACAGCATGGCCACTGATAGACGAGTGGTGCAGGTCTGCACCTGGGAACCGAACCCGGGCTGGTGAAGTAGAATATTTTGAACTCAACTGCTAGGCCACCGGGGCTGGCCTAGTAGTAATTAGATTTTTGCTTTATCATACAGATAGGTCATAAAAAGTTATTGCTGGTAATAATTCTTATTATGGGAAAGGCCCCCAATTTAAATTCTTTAAGGGCAAGGTAAAAGTGTCTTGAGCCTGCTGGGTCTTGATTGCCTTTAGTTCAAAATATTCCACGTGTCAAAATGATACATCTTGAGGAGGCCTGTTCCGAACCCCTTTAGTAGGGGCCAACTGACTCCTTGCCTTGATACTACTAAAGACAGGCAGTTTTTGAGATATACCAAAACGTGTCAATCGAGGCCAGCCCCATGGTGTAGTGGTTAAGCCCAGCATGCTCCGCTTCAGCAGCCTGGGTTCATGGATTCAGATCCCACACGCAGACCAACACCACTCATCAAGCCGTGCTGTGGCAGTGACCCACATACAAAATAGAAAAAGACTGGCACAGACATTAGCCCTGAGACAATCTTCCTCAAGCAAAAAAAAAAGAGGGAGATTGGCAACAGATGTTAGGTCAAAGTGAATCTTCCTTGAAATGAAATGAAATGGAAAAAAAAAAAATGTTAAGCACATGCTTACAGAATAGAAGAAAGTCCAGAAATGTGAAAAAATATTCCTATTTTCTGAGGGTCCATTATATATTTTGCTCTTGTAATTTCCTTTCATTCAACTACCAGTTTCTCAAATTAAAAATGGGAGCAAAATCAAATTTAATCCTAGAAATTTGTTTGCCAGAACAGATTTGAAGCTCAGCTTCTCTTCATTGGGGAAGGGAAACAACCATCCGCCTCCTTACTTCTTATTCGCTAGGATGCTTGTTCAAGGGGTTCTTGTTTTAGTTTTTGGAAGAGGAGTGGTGATCGAGATTTTTGAGGTAAGGAAAAGAGAGTCATAGACAGAAAAAGCTGAACCAAAGAGCTAACTAAGTTTCTTGGCTTATTTCTTCTCTCTTCTTTTCCACAACAAATGCTTTATTTCCACAACAAACACTTTATTTCTAGAAAATCATAATTAACAGATAAAGAAGTCACTCATGGGACTGTCTCCAGAATCCACTCTTTTTTTTTTTTTTTTTTTTTGAGGAAGATTAGCCCTGAGCTAACTACTGCCAATCCTCCTCTTTTCACTGAGGAAGACTGGCCCTGAGCTAACATCCATGCCCATCCTCCTCTACTTTATATGTGGGACGCCTACCACAGCATGGCTTTTGCCAAGCAGTGCCAAGTCCACACCCAGGATCCAAACCAGTGAACCCCTGACCGCCAAGAAGCGGAACGTACGAACTTAACCCCTGTGCCATGGGACCGGCCCCATAGAATCCACTCTTAATATTCCTATTTCCTGTGAAAAATCTCTGTGTATATCACCTCAGTGGAATTAAGAATTGAATTTAGATAAAATCCTCTTACCCTTAAAATTGTTATAGATTTTGAATATAAATTATTGTTACAAATATAAAGGTGAGAATTCAGAAATATGGACAAATATTGATAAAGCCAAGATTGTAACTTTGGTGAAAGTCAGATGAGGGTGCTTTAAATGTGACCAGAAAAAAACTTTACTGGAGGGGGGGGGGGGGGGGGCAAGGGAGAGAGTCCCAAGTTTAAGATGTCATTCCCATGGCACCTCCTCAGGAAGCCTCAGGATACTTTGGGAATCGTTCTTTAATATGAAATATAAAAAGCAAAATTCCAAGTGAGCAGCAGGCCCACCCAAATTTACTGCCCTGAGGCCCTGTACACTAATCCCCTTAGGTAGTGGGTGTATCATTCTCAGAGTACTTAGTTTATCATTTCAATCCAAACACTGACTTCTGCCTCCAGTTACAAGGCACAGTCAATCCAAGCTGAGTTCTGAGCAAACTTTTAAAGTAAGAGACCAGCATAATTTCCCCAAGGGAGAAAACTCCAGGTGCAAGTTTCTTCTCTTAAAGGAAAAATTTAAATACATTTTCAGGAAAGAAAGGACCCTTCAAGCAAGATGTTTTTCTAGGAAATTTCTTGTTAAGCTGTGATATTTTATAAATAACTTGGCGAGAAATGGATATGGTAAATTTAACTCAACAAGAGAAGTTAATACCATTTTTGGTGGCATTCCATCAACTCCTTTTTCCTTTCCCTCTTCTTTTATTGTTATTATCATTATTATTCCCCTCCCTTGGTTTCTTCTCCTTTTTCTTTTCTTTTAAAGATTGGCACCTGAGCTAACATCTGTTGCCAATCTTTTTTTTTCTTCTTCTTCTTCTTCTTCCCAAAGTCCCCCAGTACATAGTTGTATATTCTAGTTGTGGGTCCTTCTGGTTGTGCCATGTGGGATGCCGCCTCAACATGGCCTGATGAGCAGTGCCATGTCT
>NW_025794830.1:35409-37771 GCF_021613505.1 Equus quagga
GCAGGCAACCCAACATTGCACCATCATAAACGCAGGACCAGTCCTAGTTCTGTAATGGCAGTGGCTCAGCTGCCTAGCACGAATAGGCAAAAGGGCTTAGTACCAATCAAGTCAAAGTTTAAGAGGAAGAACAAACACCTCTGTTATCACCAGTGCCTTGAATAACGAAGTTCACAAAAGTATAATAGTGTGTAACACGGGCTATGAGTTTGCAATTGGTCTTCTATTAGCAATAACCAATGTTTCTCTTTGCTTGACTTTTGGTTTTTATTTCTCTGAATTGTCAAAGTCATAGTTACTAAATCTTCTACATACGGGATTATAGCAAAGATCCAAATGGCGACCACAGTCTCACACAAACAGAAAACACCTATCTGTTCCTGAACTTCCTTTGTCTACAGGCAATAGGGACTCAATCGCATCAAATGTAATAAACACATTTAATAATGCTGAAGATAAATGCTATTTAAAAAAAAATATGAGCTTAGTTTCAAAAGATAATAACAACACGTTTCTTCTTGTTTTTTTTTCTTTTTTGAGAAGATTAGCCCTGAGCTAACATCTGTGCCCATCTTCCTCTACTTTATATGTGGGACACCTGCCACAGCATGGCTTGATAGGCTGTGCATAGGTCCGTGCCCGGGATCTGAGCTGCTGAACCCCTGGCTGCAAAAGCAGAACACATGAATCTAACCATTATGCCACCGGGCCAGCCCAGGCATTTCTTCTCTTATCTATTTAAGATATCTGGAGCCTATAGAGATAATGGAGCACTTATGATGCAGATTGAATTTTTCCTTAAACTAAAGGACTGGTTCAAAAATCTTGTCAGTTTTAAGTGTTTAATATTTATCTTCCTAAAAAGCCATGTTCTACAGTCTACCTTAAGAATGTACATTTTGTGAAAGCAAAACTATGGCTGAAGTCTCAAGCAATCAAATGTCTCCCCAGCATATTCATCTTTTTCTCCACTTCTAAGGAATGCGTGGCAACTCAGTCTAGGCCAGCTTTTCAGACAGGATCTAAAGAAAAATAAAACCCAAATCTTTCATTATCCGCATGAAAATTCCTATTCTTTTGAGGAAGAAGAGTTTTATGATGGCAGGTTCTCATCATTCCGCTGGGATCCTGCCTTGTACCTCTGGTATAAATCTCTTTGCCCTAGATTTATTCTAGTCTCTATTTGGAGTCTAGAGATATATCTCTCAGTCACGGTTCCCCCTGTGCAGCCTTTCCAAACAGATCTGCCTATTGAAGTGTTCATCTCTGATTGCCACCAAGGCTATTTTAAAGGTATCAAGGCTCTCAAAAAATTGTACTTATTTCTTAGCACTACTCACAGTTTATGTTCAAATTTGAAACATGTCTGTCTCCCTCCCTAGACTCTAAGCTCACAGTTGTGTTCCCAATTCCCAGTACTGTGCCTGGCACACAGTAGGAGATCCATAAGTACTTAATCCAGTGGGTGAATGAGTGAACTGTCTATCCATCAGTTAATTCCTTGATCAAATTATTTCTTCCTTTTTTCCACTTTCACTAGATTACTTTTAATTTCCTGCCATTCTCCCAAAGCACAAGTTCATGTATTGCATTAAACCCAATTTGTCCTATCTTAAACATTAACAAGATGAAGAGTTGAGAAGGTAACAATTATCAACCTTCAGTAACAATAGCTACTTTTAACCTTACCTTGTTATATGGAAAGTAAGATGTATCTCAGAGGTTACAATTAGCAGGGACTTAAAAAATCTCTAATTCTAATCTCATCTAATTCTCTCAACTGCCTCCAACTGCCACCATTCTCTCTAGCTAATGGTGTAATAGAGTCCGAGATTAGAATACTTGTGCCACAGCAGCGCTGGAAACATTTATTGGTGTCTCCCTTTACAAGGTCTTTTCCTCTCCTCTTCTTAAATTCACTTTTAACCTTTTTATTCTGTCTTAACTGAGTCTTCCATCTCATGGCTCCAACTCATGGCTAAAGGGATTAAGGAGCCCAGATCCAGAAAAGGATAGAGGCTTTATTTCCATTTTTAACTCTATTATGCAACAGCTGGAGGATTCAAATTATTCATTCTTCAGATATCACTTAACTCTTTAAAAATGTATTCGTAATACTTAGATCAGTCTAATTCCTGAGGATGCTGGGATGATGTGTGAAATGATAACCACGAAGTATTTTTCACAAGAAGCTCTGTAAATCTGAAGTGTGGTATTATTTCCCCCGGACTCTCTATATTATTAAATCTTAGTTATTATAGTCCATTTACCCCAAACTATAAGAAAAGCAGCTGTATTAAGGTGTGGAGAGAATTGTTTTTGACCTACAGGAGCGATAAAAGCCAAGATACGTAATTTGATT